>NW_027365574.1:0-104620 GCF_046119375.1 Phyllobates terribilis | reverse complement strand
GCTTTTTCCTGCTCCTCTTAGCATGATAAAGAAGATTCAAAGAGAGTGAGATGCCAGCTCCTTTCATTCAGTCAGTAGCTTCAATCATTTCTGGACGTTTTTCAATGGCAAAAATCAATGAATATTGTAAATGCACAAACAGTAATTTCTCCGCATTGCAAGGTGCAATTCTGAAATTTTTTGCTTTTTCCTGCTCCTCTTAGCATGATAAAGAAGATTAAAAGAGAGTGAGATGCCAGCTTCTTTCATTCAGTCAGTAGCTTCAAACATTTCTGGGATATGAATAACATGATGTTTTTCAATGGCAAAAATTAATGAATATTGTAAATGCACAAACAGTAATTTCTCCGCATTGCAAGGTGCAATTCTGAAATTTTTTGCTTTTTCCTGCTCCTCTTAGCATGATAAAGAAGATTCAAAGAGAGTGAGATGCCAGCTCCTTTCATTCAGTCAGTAGCTTCAATCATTTCTGGACGTTTTTCAATGGCAAAAATCAATGAATATTGTAAATGCACAAACAGTAATTTCTCCGCATTGCAAGGTGCAATTCTGAAATTTTTTGCTTTTTCCTGCTCCTCTTAGCATGATAAAGAAGATTCAAAGAGAGTGAGATGCCAGCTCCTTTCATTCAGTCAGTAGCTTCAATCATTTCTGGACGTTTTTCAATGGCAAAAATCAATGAATATTGTAAATGCACAAACAGTAATTTCTCCGCATTGCAAGGTGCAATTCTGAAATTTTTTGCTTTTTCCTGCTCCTCTTAGCATGATAAAGAAGATTCAAAGAGAGTGAGATGCCAGCTCCTTTCATTCAGTCAGTAGCTTCAATCATTTCTGGTATATGAATAACATGATGTTTTTCAACGGCAAAAATCAATGAATATTGTAAATGCACAAACAGTAATTTCTCCGCATTGCAAGTTGCAATTCTGAAATTTTTTGCTTTTTCCTGCTCCTCTTAGCATGATAAAGAAGATTCAAAGAGAGTGAGATGCCAGCTCCTTTCATTCAGTCAGTAGCTTCAATCATTTCTGGACGTTTTTCAATGGCAAAAATCAATGAATATTGTAAATGCACAAACAGTAATTTCTCCGCATTGCAAGGTGCAATTCTGAAATTTTTTGCTTTTTCCTGCTCCTCTTAGCATGATAAAGAAGATTCAAAGAGAGTGAGATGCCAGCTCCTTTCATTCAGTCAGTAGCTTCAATCATTTCTGGACATTTTTCAATGGCAAAAATCAATGAATATTGTAAATGCACAAACAGTTATTTCTCCGCATTGCAAGGTGCAATTCTGAAATTTTTTGCTTTTTCCTGCTCCTCTTAGCATGATAAAGAAGATTCAAAGAGAGTGAGATGCCAGCTCCTTTCATTCAGTCAGTAGCTTCAAACATTTCTGGTATATGAATAACATGATGTTTTTCAATGGCAAAAATCAATGAATATTGTAAATGCACAAACAGTAATTTCTCCGCATTGCAAGGTGCAATTCTGAAATTTTTTGCTTTTTCCTGCTCCTCTTAGCATGATAAAGAAGATTCAAAGAGAGTGAGATGCCAGCTCCTTTCATTCAGTCAGTAGCTTCAATCATTTCTGGACGTTTTTCAATGGCAAAAATCAATGAATATTGTAAATGCACAAACAGTAATTTCTCCGCATTGCAAGGTGCAATTCTGAAATTTTTTGCTTTTTCCTGCTCCTCTTAGCATGATAAAGAAGATTCAAAGAGAGTGAGATGCCAGCTTCTTTCATTCAGTCAGTAGCTTCAAACATTTCTGGGATATGAATAACATGATGTTTTTCAATGGCAAAAATTAATGAATATTGTAAATGCACAAACAGTAATTTCTCCGCATTGCAAGGTGCAATTCTGAAATTTTTTGCTTTTTCCTGCTCCTCTTAGCATGATAAAGAAGATTCAAAGAGAGTGAGATGCCAGCTCCTTTCATTCAGTCAGTAGCTTCAATCATTTCTGGACGTTTTTCAATGGCAAAAATCAATGAATATTGTAAATGCACAAACAGTAATTTCTCCGCATTGCAAGGTGCAATTCTGAAATTTTTTGCTTTTTCCTGCTCCTCTTAGCATGATAAAGAAGATTCAAAGAGAGTGAGATGCCAGCTCCTTTCATTCAGTCAGTAGCTTCAATCATTTCTGGACGTTTTTCAATGGCAAAAATCAATGAATATTGTAAATGCACAAACAGTAATTTCTCCGCATTGCAAGGTGCAATTTTGAAATTTTTTGCTTTTTCCTGCTCCTCTTAGCATGATAAAGAAGATTCAAAGAGAGTGAGATGCCAGCTCCTTTCATTCAGTCAGTAGCTTCAATCATTTCTGGTATATGAATAACATGATGTTTTTCAATGGCAAAAATCAATGAATATTGTAAATGCACAAACAGTAATTTCTCCGCATTGCAAGTTGCAATTCTGAAATTTTTTGCTTTTTCCTGCTCCTCTTAGCATGATAAAGAAGATTCAAAGAGAGTGAGATGCCAGCTCCTTTCATTCAGTCAGTAGCTTCAATCATTTCTGGACGTTTTTCAATGGCAAAAATCAATGAATATTGTAAATGCACAAACAGTAATTTCTCCGCATTGCAAGGTGCAATTCTGAAATTTTTTGCTTTTTCCTGCTCCTCTTAGCATGATAAAGAAGATTCAAAGAGAGTGAGATGCCAGCTCCTTTCATTCAGTCAGTAGCTTCAATCATTTCTGGACGTTTTTCAATGGCAAAAATCAATGAATATTGTAAATGCACAAACAGTAATTTCTCCGCATTGCAAGGTGCAATTCTGAAATTTTTTGCTTTTTCCTGCTCCTCTTAGCATGATAAAGAAGATTCAAAGAGAGTGAGATGCCAGCTCCTTTCATTCAGTCAGTAGCTTAAAACATTTCTGGTATATGAATAACATGATGTTTTTCAATGGCAAAAATCAATGAATATTGTAAAAGCACAAACAGTAATTTCTCCGCATTGCAAGGTGCAATTCTGAAATTTTTTGCTTTTTCCTGCTCCTCTTAGCATGATAAAGAAGATTCAAAGAGAGTGAGATGCCAGCTCCTTTCATTCAGTCAGTAGCTTCAATCATTTCTGGACGTTTTTCAATGGCAAAAATCAATGAATATTGTAAATGCACAAACAGTAATTTCTCCGCATTGCAAGGTGCAATTCTGAAATTTTTTGCTTTTTCCTGCTCCTCTTAGCATGATAAAGAAGATTCAAAGAGAGTGAGATGCCAGCTCCTTTCATTCAGTCAGTAGCTTCAATCATTTCTGGTATATGAATAACATGATGTTTTTCAATGGCAAAAATCAATGAATATTGTAAATGCACAAACAGTAATTTCTCCACATTGCAAGGTGCAATTCTGAAATTTTTTGCTTTTTCCTGCTCCTCTTAGCATGATAAAGAAGATTCAAAGAGAGTGAGATGCCAGCTCCTTTCATTCAGTCAGTAGCTTCAATCATTTCTGGACGTTTTTCAATGGCAAAAATCAATGAATATTGTAAATGCACAAACAGTAATTTCTCCGCATTGCAAGGTGCAATTCTGAAATTTTTTGCTTTTTCCTGCTCCTCTTAGCATGATAAAGAAGATTCAAAGAGAGCGAGATGCCAGCTCCTTTCATTCAGTCAGTAGCTTCAATCATTTCTGGTATATGAATAACATGATGTTTTTCAATGGCAAAAATCAATGAATATTGTAAATGCACAAACAGTAATTTCTCCGCATTGCAAGGTGCAATTCTGAAATTTTTTGCTTTTTCCTGCTCCTCTTAGCATGATAAAGAAGATTCAAAGAGAGTGAGATGCCAGCTCCTTTCATTCAGTCAGTAGCTTCATTCATTTCTGGACGTTTTTCAATGGCAAAAATCAATGAATATTGTAAATGCACAAACAGTAATTTCTCCGCATTGCAAGGTGCAATTCTGAAATTTTTTGCTTTTTCCTGCTCCTCTTAGCATGATAAAGAAGATTCAAAGAGAGTGAGATGCCAGCTCCTTTCATTCAGTCAGTAGCTTCAAACATTTCTGGTATATGAATAACATGATGTTTTTCAATGGCAAAAATCAATGAATATTGTAAATGCACAAACAGTAATTTCTCCGCATTGCAAGGTGCAATTCTGAAATTTTTTGCTTTTTCCTGCTCCTCTTAGCATGATAAAGAAGATTCAAAGAGAGTGAGATGCCAGCTCCTTTCATTCAGTCAGTAGCTTCAATCATTTCTGGACGTTTTTCAATGGCAAAAATCAATGAATATTGTAAATGCACAAACAGTAATTTCTCCGCATTGCAAGGTGCAATTCTGAAATTTTTTGCTTTTTCCTGCTCCTCTTAGCATGATAAAGAAGATTCAAAGAGAGTGAGATGCCAGCTCCTTTCATTCAGTCAGTAGCTTCAATCATTTCTGGACGTTTTTCAATGGCAAAAATCAATGAATATTGTAAATGCACAAACAGTAATTTCTCCGCATTGCAAGGTGCAATTCTGAAATTTTTTGCTTTTTCCTGCTCCTCTTAGCATGATAAAGAAGATTCAAAGAGAGTGAGATGCCAGCTCCTTTCATTCAGTCAGTAGCTTCAATCATTTCTGGTATATGAATAACATGATGTTTTTCAATGGCAAAAATCAATGAATATTGTAAATGCACAAACAGTAATTTCTCCGCATTGCAAGGTGCAATTCTGAAATTTTTTGCTTTTTCCTGCTCCTCTTAGCATGATAAAGAAGATTCAAAGAGAGTGAGATGCCAGCTCCTTTCATTCAGTCAGCAGCTTCAATCATTTCTGGACATTTTTCAATGGCAAAAATCAATGAATATTGTAAATGCACAAACAGTAATTTCTCCGCATTGCAAGGTGCAATTCTGAAATTTTTTGCTTTTTCCTGCTCCTCTTAGCATGATAAAGAAGATTCAAAGAGAGTAAGATGCCAGCTCCTTTCATTCAGTCAGTAGCTTCAAACATTTCTGGTATATGAATAACATGATGTTTTTCAATGGCAAAAATCAATGAATATTGTAAAAGCACAAACAGTAATTTCTCCGCATTGCAAGGTGCAATTCTGAAATTTTTTGCTTTTTCCTGCTCCTCTTAGCATGATAAAGAAGATTCAAAGAGAGTGAGATGCCAGCTCCTTTCATTCAGTCAGTAGCTTCAATCATTTCTGGACGTTTTTCAATGGCAAAAATCAATGAATATTGTAAATGCACAAACAGTAATTTCTCCGCATTGCAAGGTGCAATTCTGAAATTTTTTGCTTTTTCCTGCTCCTCTTAGCATGATAAAGAAGATTCAAAGAGAGTGAGATGCCAGCTTCTTTCATTCAGTCAGTAGCTTCAAACATTTCTGGGATATGAATAACATGATGTTTTTCAATGGCAAAAATTAATGAATATTGTAAATGCACAAACAGTAATTTCTCCGCATTGCAAGGTGCAATTCTGAAATTTTTTGCTTTTTCCTGCTCCTCTTAGCATGATAAAGAAGATTCAAAGAGAGTGAGATGCCAGCTCCTTTCATTCAGTCAGTAGCTTCAATCATTTCTGGACGTTTTTCAATGGCAAAAATCAATGAATATTGTAAATGCACAAACAGTAATTTCTCCGCATTGCAAGGTGCAATTCTGAAATTTTTTGCTTTTTCCTGCTCCTCTTAGCATGATAAAGAAGATTCAAAGAGAGTGAGATGCCAGCTCCTTTCATTCAGTCAGTAGCTTCAATCATTTCTGGACGTTTTTCAATGGCAAAAATCAATGAATATTGTAAATGCACAAACAGTAATTTCTCCGCATTGCAAGGTGCAATTTTGAAATTTTTTGCTTTTTCCTGCTCCTCTTAGCATGATAAAGAAGATTCAAAGAGAGTGAGATGCCAGCTCCTTTCATTCAGTCAGTAGCTTCAATCATTTCTGGCATATGAATAACATGATGTTTTTCAATGGCAAAAATCAATGAATATTGTAAATGCACAAACAGTAATTTCTCCGCATTGCAAGTTGCAATTCTGAAATTGTTTGCTTTTTCCTGCTCCTCTTAGCATGATAAAGAAGATTCAAAGAGAGTGAGATGCCAGCTCCTTTCATTCAGTCAGTAGCTTCAATCATTTCTGGACGTTTTTCAATGGCAAAAATCAATGAATATTGTAAATGCACAAACAGTAATTTCTCCGCATTGCAAGGTGCAATTCTGAAATTTTTTGCTTTTTCCTGCTCCTCTTAGCATGATAAAGAAGATTCAAAGAGAGTGAGATGCCAGCTCCTTTCATTCAGTCAGTAGCTTCAATCATTTCTGGACGTTTTTCAATGGCAAAAATCAATGAATATTGTAAATGCACAAACAGTAATTTCTCCGCATTGCAAGGTGCAATTCTGAAATTTTTTGCTTTTTCCTGCTCCTCTTAGCATGATAAAGAAGATTCAAAGAGAGTGAGATGCCAGCTCCTTTCATTCAGTCAGTAGCTTCAAACATTTCTGGTATATGAATAACATGATGTTTTTCAATGGCAAAAATCAATGAATATTGTAAAAGCACAAACAGTAATTTCTCCGCATTGCAAGGTGCAATTCTGAAATTTTTTGCTTTTCCTGCTCCTCTTAGCATGATAAAGAAGATTCAAAGAGAGTGAGATGCCAGCTCCTTTCATTCAGTCAGTAGCTTCAATCATTTCTGGACGTTTTTCAATGGCAAAAATCAATGAATATTGTAAATGCACAAACAGTAATTTCTCCGCATTGCAAGGTGCAATTCTGAAATTTTTTGCTTTTTCCTGCTCCTCTTAGCATGATAAAGAAGATTCAAAGAGAGTGAGATGCCAGCTCCTTTCATTCAGTCAGTAGCTTCAATCATTTCTGGTATATGAATAACATGATGTTTTTCAATGGCAAAAATCAATGAATATTGTAAATGCACAAACAGTAATTTCTCCACATTGCAAGGTGCAATTCTGAAATTTTTTGCTTTTTCCTGCTCCTCTTAGCATGATAAAGAAGATTCAAAGAGAGTGAGATGCCAGCTCCTTTCATTCAGTCAGTAGCTTCAATCATTTCTGGACGTTTTTCAATGGCAAAAATCAATGAATATTGTAAATGCACAAACAGTAATTTCTCCGCATTGCAAGGTGCAATTCTGAAATTTTTTGCTTTTTCCTGCTCCTCTTAGCATGATAAAGAAGATTCAAAGAGAGCGAGATGCCAGCTCCTTTCATTCAGTCAGTAGCTTCAATCATTTCTGGTATATGAATAACATGATGTTTTTCAATGGCAAAAATCAATGAATATTGTAAATGCACAAACAGTAATTTCTCCGCATTGCAAGGTGCAATTCTGAAATTTTTTGCTTTTTCCTGCTCCTCTTAGCATGATAAAGAAGATTCAAAGAGAGTGAGATGCCAGCTCCTTTCATTCAGTCAGTAGCTTCATTCATTTCTGGACGTTTTTCAATGGCAAAAATCAATGAATATTGTAAATGCACAAACAGTAATTTCTCCGCATTGCAAGGTGCAATTCTGAAATTTTTTGCTTTTTCCTGCTCCTCTTAGCATGATAAAGAAGATTCAAAGAGAGTGAGATGCCAGCTCCTTTCATTCAGTCAGTAGCTTCAAACATTTCTGGTATATGAATAACATGATGTTTTTCAATGGCAAAAATCAATGAATATTGTAAATGCACAAACAGTAATTTCTCCGCATTGCAAGGTGCAATTCTGAAATTTTTTGCTTTTTCCTGCTCCTCTTAGCATGATAAAGAAGATTCAAAGAGAGTGAGATGCCAGCTCCTTTCATTCAGTCAGTAGCTTCAATCATTTCTGGACGTTTTTCAATGGCAAAAATCAATGAATATTGTAAATGCACAAACAGTAATTTCTCCGCATTGCAAGGTGCAATTCTGAAATTTTTTGCTTTTTCCTGCTCCTCTTAGCATGATAAAGAAGATTCAAAGAGAGTGAGATGCCAGCTCCTTTCATTCAGTCAGTAGCTTCAATCATTTCTGGACGTTTTTCAATGGCAAAAATCAATGAATATTGTAAATGCACAAACAGTAATTTCTCCGCATTGCAAGGTGCAATTCTGAAATTTTTTGCTTTTTCCTGCTCCTCTTAGCATGATAAAGAAGATTCAAAGAGAGTGAGATGCCAGCTCCTTTCATTCAGTCAGTAGCTTCAATCATTTCTGGTATATGAATAACATGATGTTTTTCAATGGCAAAAATCAATGAATATTGTAAATGCACAAACAGTAATTTCTCCGCATTGCAAGGTGCAATTCTGAAATTTTTTGCTTTTTCCTGCTCCTCTTAGCATGATAAAGAAGATTCAAAGAGAGTGAGATGCCAGCTCCTTTCATTCAGTCAGCAGCTTCAATCATTTCTGGACATTTTTCAATGGCAAAAATCAATGAATATTGTAAATGCACAAACAGTAATTTCTCCGCATTGCAAGGTGCAATTCTGAAATTTTTTGCTTTTTCCTGCTCCTCTTAGCATGATAAAGAAGATTCAAAGAGAGTAAGATGCCAGCTCCTTTCATTCAGTCAGTAGCTTCAAACATTTCTGGTATATGAATAACATGATGTTTTTCAATGGCAAAAATCAATGAATATTGTAAAAGCACAAACAGTAATTTCTCCGCATTGCAAGGTGCAATTCTGAAATTTTTTGCTTTTTCCTGCTCCTCTTAGCATGATAAAGAAGATTCAAAGAGAGTGAGATGCCAGCTCCTTTCATTCAGTCAGTAGCTTCAATCATTTCTGGACGTTTTTCAATGGCAAAAATCAATGAATATTGTAAATGCACAAACAGTAATTTCTCCGCATTGCAAGGTGCAATTCTGAAATTTTTTGCTTTTTCCTGCTCCTCTTTGCATGATAAAGAAGATTCAAAGAGAGTGAGATGCCAGCTCCTTTCATTCAGTCAGTAGCTTCAATCATTTCTGGTATATGAATAACATGATGTTTTTCAATGGCAAAAATCAATGAATATTGTAAATGCACAAACAGTAATTTCTCCGCATTGCAAGGTGCAATTCTGAAATTTTTGGCTTTTTCCTGCTCCTCTTAGCATGATAAAGAAGATTCAAAGAGAGTGAGATGCCAGCTCCTTTCATTCAGTCAGTAGCTTCAATCATTTCTGGATGTTTTTCAATGGCAAAAATCAATGAATATTGTAAATGCACAAACAGTAATTTCTCCGCATTGCAAGGTGCAATTCTGAAATTTCTTGCATTTTCCTGCTCCTCTTAGCATGATAAAGAAGATTCAAAGAGAGTGAGATGCCAGCTCCTTTCATTCAGTCAGTAGCTTCAATCATTTCTGGACGTTTTTCAATGGCAAAAATCAATGAATATTGTAAATGCACAAACAGTAATTTCTCCGCATTGCAAGGTGCAATTCTGAAATTTTTTGCTTTTTCCTGCTCCTCTTAGCATGATAAAGAAGATTCAAAGAGAGTGAGATGCCAGCTCCTTTCATTCAGTCAGTAGCTTCAAACATTTCTGGTATATGAATAACATGATGTTTTTCAATGGCAAAAATCAATGAATATTGTAAATGCACAAACAGTAATTTCTCCGCATTGCAAGGTGCAATTCTGAAATTTTTTGCTTTTTCCTGCTCCTCTTAGCATGATAAAGAAGATTCAAAGAGAGTGAGATGCCAGCTCCTTTCATTCAGTCAGTAGCTTCAATCATTTCTGGTATATGAATAACATGATGTTTTTCAATGGCAAAAATCAATAAATATTGTAAATGCACAAACAGTAATTTCTCCGCATTGCAAGTTGCAATTCTGAAATTTTTTGCTTTTTCCTGCTCCTCTTAGCATGATAAAGAAGATTCAAAGAGAGTGAGATGCCAGCTCCTTTCATTCAGTCAGTAGCTTCAATCATTTCTGGACGTTTTTCAATGGCAAAAATCAATGAATATTGTAAATGCACAAACAGTAATTTCTCCGCATTGCAAGGTGCAATTCTGAAATTTTTTGCTTTTTCCTGCTCCTCTTAGCATGATAAAGAAGATTCAAAGAGAGTGAGATGCCAGCTCCTTTCATTCAGTCAGTAGCTTCAAACATTTCTGGTATATGAATAACATGATGTTTTTCAATGGCAAAAATCAATGAATATTGTAAAAGCACAAACAGTAATTTCTCCGCATTGCAAGGTGCAATTCTGAAATTTTTTGCTTTTTCCTGCTCCTCTTAGCATGATAAAGAAGATTCAAAGAGAGTGAGATGCCAGCTCCTTTCATTCAGTCAGTAGCTTCAAACATTTCTGGTATATGAATAACATGATGTTTTTCAATGGCAAAAATCAATAAATATTGTAAATGCACAAACAGTAATTTCTCCGCATTGCAAGTTGCAATTCTGAAATTTTTTGCTTTTTCCTGCTCCTCTTAGCATGATAAAGAAGATTCAAAGAGAGTGAGATGCCAGCTCCTTTCATTCAGTCAGTAGCTTCAATCATTTCTGGACGTTTTTCAATGGCAAAAATCAATGAATATTGTAAATGCACAAACAGTAATTTCTCCGCATTGCAAGGTGCAATTCTGAAATTTTTTGCTTTTTCCTGCTCCTCTTAGCATGATAAAGAAGATTCAAAGAGAGTGAGATGCCAGCTCCTTTCATTCAGTCAGTAGCTTCAAACATTTCTGGTATATGAATAACATGATGTTTTTCAATGGCAAAAATCAATGAATATTGTAAAAGCACAAACAGTAATTTCTCCGCATTGCAAGGTGCAATTCTGAAATTTTTTGCTTTTTCCTGCTCCTCTTAGCATGATAAAGAAGATTCAAAGAGAGTGAGATGCCAGCTCCTTTCATTCAGTCAGTAGCTTCAATCATTTCTGGACGTTTTTCAATGGCAAAAATCAATGAATATTGTAAATGCACAAACAGTAATTTCTCCGCATTGCAAGGTGCAATTCTGAAATTTTTTGCTTTTTCCTGCTCCTCTTAGCATGATAAAGAAGATTCAAAGAGAGTGAGATGCCAGCTCCTTTCATTCAGTCAGCAGCTTCAATCATTTCTGGACATTTTTCAATGGCAAAAATCAATGAATATTGTAAATGCACAAACAGTAATTTCTCCGCATTGCAAGGTGCAATTCTGAAATTTTTTGCTTTTTCCTGCTCCTCTTAGCATGATAAAGAAGATTCAAAGAGAGTGAGATGCCAGCTCCTTTCATTCAGTCAGTAGCTTCAAACATTTCTGGTATATGAATAACATGATGTTTTTCAATGGCAAAAATCAATGAATATTGTAAAAGCACAAACAGTAATTTCTCCGCATTGCAAGGTGCAATTCTGAAATTTTTTGCTTTTTCCTGCTCCTCTTAGCATGATAAAGAAGATTCAAAGAGAGTGAGATGCCAGCTCCTTTCATTCAGTCAGTAGCTTCAATCATTTCTGGACGTTTTTCAATGGCAAAAATCAATGAATATTGTAAATGCACAAACAGTAATTTCTCCGCATTGCAAGGTGCAATTCTGAAATTTTTTGCTTTTTCCTGCTCCTCTTAGCATGATAAAGAAGATTCAAAGAGAGTGAGATGCCAGCTCCTTTCATTCAGTCACTAGCTTCAATCATTTCTGGTATATGAATAACATGATGTTTTTCAATGGCAAAAATCAATGAATATTGTAAATGCACAAACAGTAATTTCTCCGCATTGCAAGTTGCAATTCTGAAATTTTTTGCTTTTTCCTGCTCCTCTTAGCATGATAAAGAAGATTCAAAGAGAGTGAGATGCCAGCTCCTTTCATTCAGTCAGTAGCTTCAATTATTTCTGGATGTTTTTCAATGGCAAAAATCAATGAATATTGTAAATGCACAAACAGTAATTTCTCCGCATTGCAAGGTGCAATTCTGAAATTTTTTGCTTTTTCCTGCTCCTCTTAGCATGATAAAGAAGATTCAAAGAGAGTGAGATGCCAGCTCCTTTCATTCAGTCAGTTGCTTCAATCATTTCTGGACGTTTTTCAATGGCAAAAATCAGTGAATATTGCAAATGCACAAACAGTAATTTCTCCGCATTGCAAGGTGCAATTCTGAAATTTTTTGCTTTTTCCTGCTCCTCTTAGCATGATAAAGAAGATTCAAAGAGAGTGAGATGCCAGCTCCTTTCATTCAGTCAGTAGCTTCAATCATTTCTGGACGTTTTTCAATGGCAAAAATCAATGAATATTGTAAATGCACAAACAGTAATTTCTCCGCATTGCAAGGTGCAATTCTGAAATTTTTTGCTTTTTCCTGCTCCTCTTTGCATGATAAAGAAGATTCAAAGAGAGTGAGATGCCAGCTCCTTTCATTCAGTCAGTAGCTTCAATCATTTCTGGTATATGAATAACATGATGTTTTTCAATGGCAAAAATCAATGAATATTGTAAATGCACAAACAGTAATTTCTCCGCATTGCAAGGTGCAATTCTGAAATTTTTGGCTTTTTCCTGCTCCTCTTAGCATGATAAAGAAGATTCAAAGAGAGTGAGATGCCAGCTCCTTTCATTCAGTCAGTAGCTTCAATCATTTCTGGATGTTTTTCAATGGCAAAAATCAATGAATATTGTAAATGCACAAACAGTAATTTCTCCGCATTGCAAGGTGCAATTCTGAAATTTCTTGCATTTTCCTGCTCCTCTTAGCATGATAAAGAAGATTCAAAGAGAGTGAGATGCCAGCTCCTTTCATTCAGTCAGTAGCTTCAATCATTTCTGGACGTTTTTCAATGGCAAAAATCAATGAATATTGTAAATGCACAAACAGTAATTTCTCCGCATTGCAAGGTGCAATTCTGAAATTTTTTGCTTTTTCCTGCTCCTCTTAGCATGATAAAGAAGATTCAAAGAGAGTGAGATGCCAGCTCCTTTCATTCAGTCAGTAGCTTCAAACATTTCTGGTATATGAATAACATGATGTTTTTCAATGGCAAAAATCAATGAATATTGTAAATGCACAAACAGTAATTTCTCCGCATTGCAAGGTGCAATTCTGAAATTTTTTGCTTTTTCCTGCTCCTCTTAGCATGATAAAGAAGATTCAAAGAGAGTGAGATGCCAGCTCCTTTCATTCAGTCAGTAGCTTCAATCATTTCTGGTATATGAATAACATGATGTTTTTCAATGGCAAAAATCAATGAATATTGTAAATGCACAAACAGTAATTTCTCCGCATTGCAAGTTGCAATTCTGAAATTTTTTGCTTTTTCCTGCTCCTCTTAGCATGATAAAGAAGATTCAAAGAGAGTGAGATGCCAGCTCCTTTCATTCAGTCAGTAGCTTCAATCATTTCTGGACGTTTTTCAATGGCAAAAATCAATGAATATTGTAAATGCACAAACAGTAATTTCTCCGCATTGCAAGGTGCAATTCTGAAATTTTTTGCTTTTTCCTGCTCCTCTTAGCATGATAAAGAAGATTCAAAGAGAGTGAGATGCCAGCTCCTTTCATTCAGTCAGTAGCTTCAAACATTTCTGGTATATGAATAACATGATGTTTTTCAATGGCAAAAATCAATGAATATTGTAAAAGCACAAACAGTAATTTCTCCGCATTGCAAGGTGCAATTCTGAAATTTTTTGCTTTTTCCTGCTCCTCTTAGCATGATAAAGAAGATTCAAAGAGAGTGAGATGCCAGCTCCTTTCATTCAGTCAGTAGCTTCAATCATTTCTGGACGTTTTTCAATGGCAAAAATCAATGAATATTGTAAATGCACAAACAGTAATTTCTCCGCATTGCAAGGTGCAATTCTGAAATTTTTTGCTTTTTCCTGCTCCTCTTAGCATGATAAAGAAGATTCAAAGAGAGTGAGATGCCAGCTCCTTTCATTCAGTCAGTAGCTTCAAACATTTCTGGTATATGAATAACATGATGTTTTTCAATGGCAAAAATCAATGAATATTGTAAAAGCACAAACAGTAATTTCTCCGCATTGCAAGGTGCAATTCTGAAATTTTTTGCTTTTTCCTGCTCCTCTTAGCATGATAAAGAAGATTCAAAGAGAGTGAGATGCCAGCTCCTTTCATTCAGTCAGTAGCTTCAATCATTTCTGGACGTTTTTCAATGGCAAAAATCAATGAATATTGTAAATGCACAAACAGTAATTTCTCCGCATTGCAAGGTGCAATTCTGAAATTTTTTGCTTTTTCCTGCTCCTCTTAGCATGATAAAGAAGATTCAAAGAGAGTGAGATGCCAGCTCCTTTCATTCAGTCAGTAGCTTCAATCATTTCTGGTATATGAATAACATGATGTTTTTCAATGGCAAAAATCAATGAATATTGTAAATGCACAAACAGTAATTTCTCCACATTGCAAGGTGCAATTCTGAAATTTTTTGCTTTTTCCTGCTCCTCTTAGCATGATAAAGAAGATTCAAAGAGAGTGAGATGCCAGCTCCTTTCATTCAGTCAGTAGCTTCAATCATTTCTGGACGTTTTTCAATGGCAAAAATCAATGAATATTGTAAATGCACAAACAGTAATTTCTCCGCATTGCAAGGTGCAATTCTGAAATTTTTTGCTTTTTCCTGCTCCTCTTAGCATGATAAAGAAGATTCAAAGAGAGCGAGATGCCAGCTCCTTTCATTCAGTCAGTAGCTTCAATCATTTCTGGTATATGAATAACATGATGTTTTTCAATGGCAAAAATCAATGAATATTGTAAATGCACAAACAGTAATTTCTCCGCATTGCAAGGTGCAATTCTGAAATTTTTTGCTTTTTCCTGCTCCTCTTAGCATGATAAAGAAGATTCAAAGAGAGTGAGATGCCAGCTCCTTTCATTCAGTCAGTAGCTTCAATCATTTCTGGACATTTTTCAATGGCAAAAATCAATGAATATTGTAAATGCACAAACAGTAATTTCTCCGCATTGCAAGGTGCAATTCTGAAATTTTTTGCTTTTTCCTGCTCCTCTTAGCATGATAAAGAAGATTCAAAGAGAGTGAGATGCCAGCTCCTTTCATTCAGTCAGTAGCTTCAAACATTTCTAGTATATGAATAACATGATGTTTTTCAATGGCAAAAATCAATGAATATTGTAAATGCACAAACAGTAATTTCTCCGCATTGCAAGGTGCAATTCTGAAATTTTTTGCTTTTTCCTGCTCCTCTTAGCATGATAAAGAAGATTCAAAGAGAGTGAGATGCCAGCTCCTTTCATTCAGTCAGTAGCTTCAATCATTTCTGGACGTTTTTCAATGGCAAAAATCAATGAATATTGTAAATGCACAAACAGTAATTTCTCCGCATTGCAAGGTGCAATTCTGAAATTTTTTGCTTTTTCCTGCTCCTCTTAGCATGATAAAGAAGATT
The DNA here is from genome assembly GCF_046119375.1 of Phyllobates terribilis. Lineage (NCBI taxonomy): Eukaryota > Metazoa > Chordata > Amphibia > Anura > Dendrobatidae > Phyllobates > Phyllobates terribilis. Next base: position 89,317 of record NW_027365574.1, on the reverse strand, counting down.
CAAAGAGAGTGAGATGCCAGCTCCTTTCATTCAGTCAGTAGCTTCAATCATTTCTGGACGTTTTTCAATGGCAAAAATCAATGAATATTGTAAATGCACAAACAGTAATTTCTCTGCATTGCAAGGTGCAATTCTGAAATTTTTTGCTTTTTCCTGCTCCTCTTAGCATGATAAAGAAGATTCAAAGAGAGTGTGATGCCAGCTCCTTTCATTCAGTCAGTAGCTTCAATCATTTCTGGTATATGAATAACATGATGTTTTTCAATGGCAAAAATCAATGAATATTGTAAATGCACAAACAGTAATTTCTCCGCATTGCAAGGTGCAATTCTGAAATTTTTTGCTTTTTCCTGCTCCTCTTAGCATGATAAAGAAGATTCAAAGAGAGTGAGATGCCAGCTCCTTTCATTCAGTCAGCAGCTTCAATCATTTCTGGACATTTTTCAATGGCAAAAATCAATGAATATTGTAAATGCACAAACAGTAATTTCTCCGCATTGCAAGGTGCAATTCTGAAATTTTTTGCTTTTTCCTGCTCCTCTTAGCATGATAAAGAAGATTCAAAGAGAGTGAGATGCCAGCTCCTTTCATTCAGTCAGTAGCTTCAAACATTTCTGGTATATGAATAACATGATGTTTTTCAATGGCAAAAATCAATGAATATTGTAAAAGCACAAAACAGTAATTTCTCCGCATTGCAAGGTGCAATTCTGAAATTTTTTGCTTTTTCCTGCTCCTCTTAGCATGATAAAGAAGATTCAAAGAGAGTGAGATGCCAGCTCCTTTCATTCAGTCAGTAGCTTCAATCATTTCTGGACGTTTTTCAATGGCAAAAATCAATGAATATTGTAAATGCACAAACAGTAATTTCTCCGCATTGCAAGGTGCAATTCTGAAATTTTTTGCTTTTTCCTGCTCCTCTTAGCATGATAAAGAAGATTCAAAGAGAGTGAGATGCCAGCTCCTTTCATTCAGTCAGTAGCTTCAATCATTTCTGGTATATGAATAACATGATGTTTTTCAATGGCAAAAATCAATGAATATTGTAAATGCACAAACAGTAATTTCTCCGCATTGCAAGTTGCAATTCTGAAATTTTTTGCTTTTTCCTGCTCCTCTTAGCATGATAAAGAAGATTCAAAGAGAGTGAGATGCCAGCTCCTTTCATTCAGTCAGTAGCTTCAATTATTTCTGGACGTTTTTCAATGGCAAAAATCAATGAATATTGTAAATGCACAAACAGTAATTTCTCCGCATTGCAAGGTGCAATTCTGAAATTTTTTGCTTTTTCCTGCTCCTCTTAGCATGATAAAGAAGATTCAAAGAGAGTGAGATGCCAGCTCCTTTCATTCAGTCAGTTGCTTCAATCATTTCTGGACGTTTTTCAATGGCAAAAATCAGTGAATATTGTAAATGCACAAACAGTAATTTCTCCGCATTGCAAGGTGCAATTCTGAAATTTTTTGCTTTTTCCTGCTCCTCTTAGCATGATAAAGAAGATTCAAAGAGAGTGAGATGCCAGCTCCTTTCATTCAGTCAGTAGCTTCAATCATTTCTGGACGTTTTTCAATGGCAAAAATCAATGAATATTGTAAATGCACAAACAGTAATTTCTCCGCATTGCAAGGTGCAATTCTGAAATTTTTTGCTTTTTCCTGCTCCTCTTAGCATGATAAAGAAGATTCAAAGAGAGTGAGATGCCAGCTCCTTTCATTCAGTCAGTAGCTTCAATCATTTCTGGTATATGAATAACATGATGTTTTTCAATGGCAAAAATCAATGAATATTGTAAATGCACAAACAGTAATTTCTCCGCATTGCAAGTTGCAATTCTGAAATTTTTTGCTTTTTCCTGCTCCTCTTAGCATGATAAAGAAGATTCAAAGAGAGTGAGATGCCAGCTCCTTTCATTCAGTCAGTAGCTTCAATCATTTCTGGACGTTTTTCAATGGCAAAAATCAATGAATATTGTAAATGCACAAACAGTAATTTCTCCGCATTGCAAGGTGCAATTCTGAAATTTTTTGCTTTTTCCTGCTCCTCTTAGCATGATAAAGAAGATTCAAGGAGAGTGAGATGCCAGCTCCTTTCATTCAGTCAGTAGCTTCAATCATTTCTGGACGTTTTTCAATGGCAAAAATCAATGAATATTGTAAATGCACAAACAGTAATTTCTCCGCATTGCAAGGTGCAATTCTGAAATTTTTTGCTTTTTCCTGCTCCTCTTAGCATGATAAAGAAGATTCAAAGAGAGTGAGATGCCAGCTCCTTTCATTCAGTCAGTAGCTTCAAACATTTCTGGTATATGAATAACATGATGTTTTTCAATGGCAAAAATCAATGAATATTGTAAAAGCACAAACAGTAATTTCTCCGCATTGCAAGGTGCAATTCTGAAATTTTTTGCTTTTTCCTGCTCCTCTTAGCATGATAAAGAAGATTCAAAGAGAGTGAGATGCCAGCTCCTTTCATTCAGTCAGTAGCTTCAATCATTTCTGGACGTTTTTCAATGGCAAAAATCAATGAATATTGTAAATGCACAAACAGTAATTTCTCCGCATTGCAAGGTGCAATTCTGAAATTTTTTGCTTTTTCCTGCTCCTCTTAGCATGATAAAGAAGATTCAAAGAGAGTGAGATGCCAGCTCCTTTCATTCAGTCAGTAGCTTCAATCATTTCTGGTATATGAATAACATAATGTTTTTCAATGGCAAAAATCAATGAATATTGTAAATGCACAAACAGTAATTTCTCCACATTGCAAGGTGCAATTCTGAAATTTTTTGCTTTTTCCTGCTCCTCTTAGCATGATAAAGAAGATTCAAAGAGAGTGAGATGCCAGCTCCTTTCATTCAGTCAGTAGCTTCAATCATTTCTGGACGTTTTTCAATGGCAAAAATCAATGAATATTGTAAATGCACAAACAGTAATTTCTCCGCATTGCAAGGTGCAATTCTGAAATTTTTTGCTTTTTCCTGCTCCTCTTAGCATGATAAAGAAGATTCAAAGAGAGTGAGATGCCAGCTCCTTTCATTCAGTCAGTAGCTTCAAACATTTCTAGTATATGAATAACATGATGTTTTTCAATGGCAAAAATCAATGAATATTGTAAATGCACAAACAGTAATTTCTCCGCATTGCAAGGTGCAATTCTGAAATTTTTTGCTTTTTCCTGCTCCTCTTAGCATGATAAAGAAGATTCAAAGAGAGTGAGATGCCAGCTCCTTTCATTCAGTCAGTAGCTTCAATCATTTCTGGACGTTTTTCAATGGCAAAAATCAATGAATATTGTAAATGCACAAACAGTAATTTCTCCGCATTGCAAGGTGCAATTCTGAAATTTTTTGCTTTTTCCTGCTCCTCTTAGCATGATAAAGAAGATTCAAAGAGAGTGAGATGCCAGCTCCTTTCATTCAGTCAGTAGCTTCAATCATTTCTGGACGTTTTTCAATGGCAAAAATCAATGAATATTGTAAATGCACAAACAGTAATTTCTCCGCATTGCAAGGTGCAATTCTGAAATTTTTTGCTTTTTCCTGCTCCTCTTAGCATGATAAAGAAGATTCAAAGAGAGTGAGATGCCAGCTCCTTTCATTCAGTCAGTAGCTTCAATCATTTCTGGTATATGAATAACATGATGTTTTTCAATGGCAAAAATCAATGAATATTGTAAATGCACAAACAGTAATTTCTCCGCATTGCAAGGTGCAATTCTGAAATTTTTTGCTTTTTCCTGCTCCTCTTAGCATGATAAAGAAGATTCAAAGAGAGTGAGATGCCAGATCCTTTCATTCAGTCAGCAGCTTCAATCATTTCTGGACATTTTTCAATGGCAAAAATCAATGAATATTGTAAATGCACAAACAGTAATTTCTCCGCATTGCAAGGTGCAATTCTGAAATTTTTTGCTTTTTCCTGCTCCTCTTAGCATGATAAAGAAGATTCAAAGAGAGTGAGATGCCAGCTCCTTTCATTCAGTCAGTAGCTTCAAACATTTCTGGTATATGAATAACATGATGTTTTTCAATGGCAAAAATCAATGAATATTGTAAAAGCACAAACAGTAATTTCTCCGCATTGCAAGGTGCAATTCTGAAATTTTTTGCTTTTTCCTGCTCCTCTTAGCATGATAAAGAAGATTCAAAGAGAGTGAGATGCCAGCTCCTTTCATTCAGTCAGTAGCTTCAATCATTTCTGGACGTTTTTCAATGGCAAAAATCAATGAATATTGTAAATGCACAAACAGTAATTTCTCCGCATTGCAAGGTGCAATTCTGAAATTTTTTGCTTTTTCCTGCTCCTCTTAGCATGATAAAGAAGATTCAAAGAGAGTGAGATGCCAGCTCCTTTCATTCAGTCAGTAGCTTCAATCATTTCTGGTATATGAATAACATGATGTTTTTCAATGGCAAAAATCAATGAATATTGTAAATGCACAAACAGTAATTTCTCCGCATTGCAAGTTGCAATTCTGAAATTTTTTGCTTTTTCCTGCTCCTCTTAGCATGATAAAGAAGATTCAAAGAGAGTGAGATGCCAGCTCCTTTCATTCAGTCAGTAGCTTCAATTATTTCTGGACGTTTTTCAATGGCAAAAATCAATGAATATTGTAAATGCACAAACAGTAATTTCTCCGCATTGCAAGGTGCAATTCTGAAATTTTTTGCTTTTTCCTGCTCCTCTTAGCATGATAAAGAAGATTCAAAGAGAGTGAGATGCCAGCTCCTTTCATTCAGTCAGTTGCTTCAATCATTTCTGGACGTTTTTCAATGGCAAAAATCAGTGAATATTGTAAATGCACAAACAGTAATTTCTCCGCATTGCAAGGTGCAATTCTGAAATTTTTTGCTTTTTCCTGCTCCTCTTAGCATGATAAAGAAGATTCAAAGAGAGTGAGATGCCAGCTCCTTTCATTCAGTCAGTAGCTTCAATCATTTCTGGACGTTTTTCAATGGCAAAAATCAATGAATATTGTAAATGCACAAACAGTAATTTCTCCGCATTGCAAGGTGCAATTCTGAAATTTTTTGCTTTTTCCTGCTCCTCTTTGCATGATAAAGAAGATTCAAAGAGAGTGAGATGCCAGCTCCTTTCATTCAGTCAGTAGCTTCAATCATTTCTGGTATATGAATAACATGATGTTTTTCAATGGCAAAAATCAATGAAATTTGAAAATGCACAAACAGTAATTTCTCCGCATTGCAAGGTGCAATTCTGAAATTTTTGGCTTTTTCCTGCTCCTCTTAGCATGATAAAGAAGATTCAAAGAGAGTGAGATGCCAGCTCCTTTCATTCAGTCAGTAGCTTCAATCATTTCTGGATGTTTTTCAATGGCAAAAATCAATGAATATTGTAAATGCACAAACAGTAATTTCTCCGCATTGCAAGGTGCAATTCTGAAATTTCTTGCATTTTCCTGCTCCTCTTAGCATGATAAAGAAGATTCAAAGAGAGTGAGATGCCAGCTCCTTTCATTCAGTCAGTAGCTTCAATCATTTCTGGACGTTTTTCAATGGCAAAAATCAATGAATATTGTAAATGCACAAACAGTAATTTCTCCGCATTGCAAGGTGCAATTCTGAAATTTTTTGCTTTTTCCTGCTCCTCTTAGCATGATAAAGAAGATTCAAAGAGAGTGAGATGCCAGCTCCTTTCATTCAGTCAGTAGCTTCAAACATTTCTGGTATATGAATAACATGATGTTTTTCAATGGCAAAAATCAATGAATATTGTAAATGCACAAACAGTAATTTCTCCGCATTGCAAGGTGCAATTCTGAAATTTTTTGCTTTTTCCTGCTCCTCTTAGCATGATAAAGAAGATTCAAAGAGAGTGAGATGCCAGCTCCTTTCATTCAGTCAGTAGCTTCAATCATTTCTGGACGTTTTTCAATGGCAAAAATCAATGAATATTGTAAATGCACAAACAGTAATTTCTCCGCATTGCAAGGTGCAATTCTGAAATTTTTTGCTTTTTCCTGCTCCTCTTAGCATGATAAAGAAGATTCAAAGAGAGTGAGATGCCAGCTTCTTTCATTCAGTCAGTAGCTTCAAACATTTCTGGGATATGAATAACATGATGTTTTTCAATGGCAAAAATTAATGAATATTGTAAATGCACAAACAGTAATTTCTCCGCATTGCAAGGTGCAATTCTGAAATTTTTTGCTTTTTCCTGCTCCTCTTAGCATGATAAAGAAGATTCAAAGAGAGTGAGATGCCAGCTCCTTTCATTCAGTCAGTAGCTTCAATCATTTCTGGACGTTTTTCAATGGCAAAAATCAATGAATATTGTAAATGCACAAACAGTAATTTCTCCGCATTGCAAGGTGCAATTCTGAAATTTTTTGCTTTTTCCTGCTCCTCTTAGCATGATAAAGAAGATTCAAAGAGAGTGAGATGCCAGCTCCTTTCATTCAGTCAGTAGCTTCAATCATTTCTGGTATATGAATAACATGATGTTTTTCAATGGCAAAAATCAATGAATATTGTAAATGCACAAACAGTAATTTCTCCGCATTGCAAATTGCAATTCTGAAATTTTTTGCTTTTTCCTGCTCCTCTTAGCATGATAAAGAAGATTCAAAGAGAGTGAGATTCCAGCTCCTTTCATTCAGTCAGTAGCTTCAATCATTTCTGGACGTTTTTCAATGGCAAAAATCAATGAATATTGTAAATGCACAAACAGTAATTTCTCCGCATTGCAAGGTGCAATTCTGAAATTTTTTGCTTTTTCCTGCTCCTCTTAGCATGATAAAGAAGATTCAAAGAGAGTGAGATGCCAGCTCCTTTCATTCAGTCAGTAGCTTCAATCATTTCTGGACGTTTTTCAATGACAAAAATCAATGAATATTGTAAATGCACAAACAGTAATTTCTCCGCATTGCAAGATGCAATTCTGAAATTTTTTGCTTTTTCCTGCTCCTCTTAGCATGATAAAAAAGATTCAAAGAGAGTGAGATGCCAGCTCCTTTCATTCAGTCAGTAGCTTCAATCATTTCTGGACGTTTTTCAATGGCAAAAATCAATGAATATTGTAAATGCACAAACAGTAATTTCTCCGCATTGCAAGGTGCAATTCTGAAATTTTTTGCTTTTTCCTGCTCCTCTTAGCATGATAAAGAAGATTCAAAGAGAGTGAGATGCCAGCTCCTTTCATTCAGTCAGTAGCTTCAATCATTTCTGGTATATGAATAACATGATGTTTTTCAATGGCAAAAATCAATGAATATTGTAAATGCACAAACAGTAATTTCTCCGCATTGCAAGGTGCAATTCTGAAATTTTTTGCTTTTTCCTGCTCCTCTTAGCATGATAAAGAAGATTCAAAGAGAGTGAGATGCCAGCTCCTTTCATTCAGTCAGTAGCTTCAATCATTTCTGGACGTTTTTCAATGGCAAAAATCAATGAATATTGTAAATGCACAAACAGTAATTTCTCCGCATTGCAAGGTGCAATTTTGAAATTTTTTGCTTTTTCCTGCTCCTCTTAGCATGATAAAGAAGATTCAAAGAGAGTGAGATGCCAGCTCCTTTCATTCAGTCAGTAGCTTCAGTCATTTCTGGACGTTTTTCAATGGCAAAAATCAATGAATATTGTAAATGCACAAACAGTAATTTCTCCGCATTGCAAGGTGCAATTCTGAAATTTTTTGCTTTTTCCTGCTCCTCTTAGCATGATAAAGAAGATTCAAAGAGAGTGAGATGCCAGCTCCTTTCATTCAGTCAGTAGCTTCAAACATTTCTGGTATAAACATTTCTGGACGTTTTTCAATGGCAAAAATCAATGAATATTGTAAATGCACAAACAGTAATATCTCCACATTGCAAGGTGCAATTCTGAAATTTTTTGCTTTTTCCTGCTAATCCTAGCATGATAAAGAAGATTCAAATAGAGTGAGATGCCAGCTCCTTTCGTTCAGTCAGTAGCTTCAAACATTTCTGGACGTTTTTCAATGGCAAAATTCAATGAATATTGTAAATGCACAAACAGTAATATCTCCACATTGCCAGGTGCAATTCTGAAATTTTTTGCTTTTTCCTGCTAATCCTAGCATGATAAAGAAGATTCAAAGAGAGTGAGATGCCAGCTCCTTTCATTCAGTCAGTAGCTTCAATCATTTCTGGACGTTTTTCAATGGCAAAAATCAATGAATATTGTAAATGCACAAACAGTAATTTCTCCGCATTGCAAGGTGCAATTCTGAAATTTTTTGCTTTTTCCTGCTCCTCTTAGCATGATAAAGAAGATTCAAAGAGAGTGAGATGCCAGCTCCTTTCATTCAGTCAGTAGCTTCAATCATTTCTGGTATATGAATAACATGATGTTTTTCAATGGCAAAAATCAATGAATATTGTAAATGCACAAACAGTAATTTCTCCGCATTGCAAGGTGCAATTCTGAAATTTTTTGCTTTTTCCTGCTCCTCTTAGCATGATAAAGAAGATTCAAAGAGAGTGAGATGCCAGCTCCTTTCATTCAGTCAGTAGCTTCAATCATTTCTGGACGTTTTTCAATGGCAAAAATCAATGAATATTGTAAATGCACAAACAGTAATTTCTCCGCATTGCAAGATGCAATTCTGAAATATTTTGCTTTTTCCTGCTCCTCTTAGCATGGTAAAGAAGATTCAAAGAGAGTGAGATGCCAGCTCCTTTCATTCAGTCAGTAGCTTCAGTCATTTCTGGACGTTTTTCAATGCAAAAATCAATGAATATTGTAAATGCACAAACAGTAATTTCTCCGCATTGCAAGGTGCAATTCTGAAATTTTTTGCTTTTTCCTGCTCCTCTTAGCATGATAAAGAAGATTCAAAGAGAGTGAGATGCCAGCTCCTTTCATTCAGTCAGTAGCTTCAAACATTTCTGGTATAAACATTTCTGGACGTTTTTCAATGGCAAAAATCAATGAATATTGTAAATGCACAAACAGTAATATCTCCACATTGCAAGGTGCAATTCTGAAATTTTTTGCTTTTTCCTGCTAATCCTAGCATGATAAAGAAGATTCAAATAGAGTGAGATGCCAGCTCCTTTCGTTCAGTCAGTAGCTTCAAACATTTCTGGACGTTTTTCAATGGCAAAATTCAATGAATATTGTAAATGCACAAACAGTAATATCTCCACATTGCCAGGTGCAATTCTGAAATTTTTTGCTTTTTCCTGCTAATCCTAGCATGATAAAGAAGATTCAAAGAGAGTGAGATGCCAGCTCCTTTCATTCAGTCAGTAGCTTCAATCATTTCTGGACGTTTTTCAATGGCAAAAATCAATGAATATTGTAAATGCACAAACAGTAATTTCTCCGCATTGCAAGGTGCAATTCTGAAATTTTTTGCTTTTTCCTGCTCCTCTTAGCATGATAAAGAAGATTCAAAGAGAGTGAGATGCCAGCTCCTTTCATTCAGTCAGTAGCTTCAATCATTTCTGGTATATGAATAACATGATGTTTTTCAATGGCAAAAATCAATGAATATTGTAAATGCACAAACAGTAATTTCTCCGCATTGCAAGGTGCAATTCTGAAATTTTTTGCTTTTTCCTGCTCCTCTTAGCATGATAAAGAAGATTCAAAGAGAGTGAGATGCCAGCTCCTTTCATTCAGTCAGTAGCTTCAATCATTTCTGGACGTTTTTCAATGGCAAAAATCAATGAATATTGTAAATGCACAAACAGTAATTTCTCCGCATTGCAAGATGCAATTCTGAAATATTTTGCTTTTTCCTGCTCCTCTTAGCATGGTAAAGAAGATTCAAAGAGAGTGAGATGCCAGCTCCTTTCATTCAGTCAGTAGCTTCAGTCATTTCTGGACGTTTTTCAATGCAAAAATCAATGAATATTGTAAATGCACAAACAGTAATTTCTCCGCATTGCAAGGTGCAATTCTGAAATTTTTTGCTTTTTCCTGCTCCTCTTAGCATGATAAAGAAGATTCAAAGAGAGTGAGATGCCAGCTCCTTTCATTCAGTCAGTAGCTTCAATCATTTCTGGTATATGAATAACATGATGTTTTTCAATGGCAAAAATCAATGAATATTGTAAATGCACAAACAATAATTTCTCCGCATTGCAAGGTGCAATTCTGAAATTTTTTGCTTTTTCCTGCTCCTCTTAGCATGATAAAGAAGATTCAAAGAGAGTGAGATGCCAGCTCCTTTCATTCAGTCAGTAGCTTCAATCATTTCTGGATGTTTTTCAATGGCAAAAATCAATGAATATTATAAATGCACAAACAGTAATTTCTCCGCATTGCAAGGTGCAATTCTGAAATTTCTTGCATTTTCCTGCTCCTCTTAGCATGATAAAGAAGATTCAAAGAGAGTGAGATGCCAGCTCCTTTCATTCAGTCAGTAGCTTCAATCATTTCTGGACGTTTTTCAATGGCAAAAATCAATGAATATTGTAAATGCACAAACAGTAATTTCTCCGCATTGCAAGGTGCAATTCTGAAATTTTTTGCTTTTTCCTGCTCCTCTTAGCATGATAAAGAAGATTCAAAGAGAGTGAGATGCCAGCTCCTTTCATTCAGTCAGTAGCTTCAAACATTTCTGGTATATGAATAACATGATGTTTTTCAATGGCAAAAATCAATGAATATTGTAAATGCACAAACAGTAATTTCTCCGCATTGCAAGGTGCAATTCTGAAATTTTTTGCTTTTTCCTGCTCCTCTTAGCATGATAAAGAAGATTCAAAGAGAGTGAGATGCCAGCTCCTTTCATTCAGTCAGTAGCTTCAATCATTTCTGGACGTTTTTCAATGGCAAAAATCAATGAATATTGTAAATGCACAAACAGTAATTTCTCCGCATTGCAAGGTGCAATTCTGAAATTTTTTGCTTTTTCCTGCTCCTATTAGCATGATAAAGAAGATTCAAAGAGAGTGAGATGCCAGCTTCTTTCATTGTCAGTAGCTTCAAACATTTCTGGGATATGAATAACATGATGTTTTTCAATGGCAAAAATTAATGAATATTGTAAATGCACAAACAGTAATTTCTCCGCATTGCAAGGTGCAATTCTGAAATTTTTTGCTTTTTCCTGCTCCTCTTAGCATGATAAAGAAGATTCAAAGAGAGTGAGATGCCAGCTCCTTTCATTCAGTCAGTAGCTTCAATCATTTCTGGACGTTTTTCAATGGCAAAAATCAATGAATATTGTAAATGCACAAACAGTAATTTCTCCGCATTGCAAGGTGCAATTCTGAAATTTTTTGCTTTTTCCTGCTCCTCTTAGCATGATAAAGAAGATTCAAAGAGAGTGAGATGCCAGCTCCTTTCATTCAGTCAGTAGCTTCAATCATTTCTGGACGTTTTTCAATGGCAAAAATCAATGAATATTGTAAATGCACAAACAGTAATTTCTCCGCATTGCAAGGTGCAATTCTGAAATTTTTTGCTTTTTCCTGCTCCTCTTAGCATGATAAAGAAGATTCAAAGAGAGTGAGATGCCAGCTCCTTTCATTCAGTCAGTAGCTTCAATCATTTCTGGTATATGAATAACATGATGTTTTTCAATGGCAAAAATCAATGAATATTGTAAATGCACAAACAGTAATTTCTCCGCATTGCAAGTTGCAATTCTGAAATTTTTTGCTTTTTCCTGCTCCTCTTAGCATGATAAAGAAGATTCAAAGAGAGTGAGATTCCGGCTCCTTTCATTCAGTCAGTAGCTTCAATCATTTCTGGACGTTTTTCAATGGCAAAAATCAATGAATATTGTAAATGCACAAACAGTAATTTCTCCGCATTGCAAGGTGCAATTCTGAAATTTTTTGCTTTTTCCTGCTCCTCTTAGCATGATAAAGAAGATTCAAAGAGAGTGAGATGCCAGCTCCTTTCATTCAGTCAGTAGCTTTAATCATTTCTGGACGTTTTTCAATGGCAAAAATCAATGAATATTGTAAATGCACAAACAGTAATTTCTCCGCATTGCAAGATGAAATTCTGAAATTTTTTGCTTTTTCCTGCTCCTCTTAGCATGATAAAGAAGATTCAAAGAGAGTGAGATGCCAGCTCCTTTCATTCAGTCAGTAGCTTCAATCATTTCTGGACGTTTTTCAATGGCAAAAATCAATGAATATTGTAAATGCACAAACAGTAATTTCTCCGCATTGCAAGGTGCAATTCTGAAATTTTTTGCTTTTTCCTGCTCCTCTTAGCATGATAAAGAAGATTCAAAGAGAGTGAGATGCCAGCTCCTTTCATTCAGTCAGTAGCTTCAATCATTTCTGGTATATGAATAACATGATGTTTTTCAATGGCAAAAATCAATGAATATTGTAAATGCACAAACAGTAATTTCTCCGCATTGCAAGGTGCAATTCTGAAATTTTTTGCTTTTTCCTGCTCCTCTTAGCATGATAAAGAAGATTCAAAGAGAGTGAGATGCCAGCTCCTTTCATTCAGTCAGTAGCTTCAATCATTTCTGGACGTTTTTCAATGGCAAAAATCAATGAATATTGTAAATGCACAAACAGTAATTTCTCCGCATTGCAAGGTGCAATTCTGAAATTTTTTGCTTTTTCCTGCTCCTCTTAGCATGATAAAGAAGATTCAAAGAGAGTGAGATGCCAGCTCCTTTCATTCAGTCAGTAGCTTCAGTCATTTCTGGAAGTTTTTCAATGGCAAAAATCAATGAATATTGTAAATGCACAAACAGTAATTTCTCCGCATTGCAAGGTGCAATTCTGAAATTTTTTGCTTTTTCCTGCTCCTCTTAGCATGATAAAGAAGATTCAAAGAGAGTGAGATGCCAGCTCCTTTCATTCAGTCAGTAGCTTCAAACATTTCTGGTATAAACATTTCTGGACGTTTTTCAATGGCAAAAATCAATGAATATTGTAAATGCACAAACAGTAATATCTCCACATTGCAAGGTGCAATGCTGAAATTTTTTTTGCTTTTTCCTGCTAATCCTAGCATGATAAAGAAGATTCAAATAGAGTGAGATGCCAGCTCCTTTCATTCAGTCAGTAGCTTCAAACATTTCTGGACGTTTTTCAATGGCAAAAATCAATGAATATTGTAAATGCACAAACAGTAATATCTCCACATTGCAAGGTGCAATTCTGAAATTTTTTGCTTTTTCCTGCTAATCCTAGCATGATAAAGAAGATTCAAAGAGAGTGAGATGTCAGCTCCTTTCATTCAGTCAGTAGCTTCAAACATTTCTGGTATATGAATAACATGATGTTTTTCAATGGCAAAAATCAATGAATATTGTAAATGCACAAACAGTAATATCTCCACATTGCAAGGTGCAATTCTGAAATTTTTTGCTTTTTCCTGCTAATCCTAGCATGATAAAGAAGATTCAAAGAGAGTGAGATGCCAGCTCCTTTCATTCAGTCAGTAGCTTCAAACATTTCTGGACGTTTTTCAAAGGCAAAAATCAATGAATATTGTAAATGCACAAACAGTAATATCTCCACATTGCAAGGTGCAATTCTGAATTTTTTTGCTTTTTCCTGCTCCTCTTAGCATGGTAAAGAAGATTCAAAGAGAGTGAGATGCCAGCTCCTTTCATTCAGTCAGTAGCTTCAGTCATTTCTGGACGTTTTTCAATGGCAAAAATCAATGAATATTGTAAATGCACAAAAAGTAATTTCTCCGCATTGCAAGGTGCAATTCTGAAAATAATTGCTTTTTCCTGCTCCTCTTAGCATGATAAAGAAGATTCAAAGAGAGTGAGATGCCAGCTCCTTTCATTCAGTCAGTAGCTTCAAACATTTCTGGTATAAACATTTCTGGACGTTTTTCAATGGCAAAAATCAATGAATATTGTAAATGCACAAACAGTAATATCTCCACATTGCAAGGTGCAATTCTGAAATTTTTTGCTTTTTCCTGCTAATTCTAGCATGATAAAGAAGATTCAAATAGAGTGAGATGCCAGCTCCTTTCATTCAGTCAGTAGCTTCAAACATTTCTGGACGTTTTTCAATGGCAAAATTCAATGAATATTGTAAATGCACAAACAGTAATATCTCCACATTGCAAGGTGCAATTCTGAAATTTTTTGCTTTTTCCTGCTAATCCTAGCATGATAAAGAAGATTCAAAGAGAGTGAGATGCCAGCTCCTTTCATTCAGTCAGTAGCTTCAATCATTTCTGGACGTTTTTCAATGGCAAAAATCAATGAATATTGTAAATGCACAAACAGTAATTTCTCCGCATTGCAAGGTGCAATTCTGAAATTTTTTGCTTTTTCTTGCTCCTCTTAGCATGATAAAGAAGATTCAAAGAGAGTGAGATGCCAGCTCCTTTCATTCAGTCAGTAGCTTCAATCATTTCTGGATGTTTTTCAATGGCAAAAATCAATGAATATTATAAATGCACAAACAGTAATTTCTCCGCATTGCAAGGTGCAATTCTGAAATTTCTTGCATTTTCCTGCTCCTCTTAGCATGATAAAGAAGATTCAAAGAGAGTGAGATGCCAGCTCCTTTCATTCAGTCAGTAGCTTCAAACATTTCTGGTATATGAATAACATGATGTTTTTCAATGGCAAAAATCAATGAATATTGTAAATGCACAAACAGTAATTTCTCCGCATTGCAAGGTGCAATTCTGAAATTTTTTGCTTTTTCCTGCTCCTCTTAGCATGATAAAGAAGATTCAAAGAGAGTGAGATGCCAGCTCCTTTCATTCAGTCAGTAGCTTCAATCATTTCTGGACGTTTTTCAATGGCAAAAATCAATGAATATTGTAAATGCACAAACAGTAATTTCTCCGCATTGCAAGGTGCAATTCTGAAATTTTTTGCTTTTTCCTGCTCCTATTAGCATGATAAAGAAGATTCAAAGAGAGTGAGATGCCAGCTTCTTTCATTGTCAGTAGCTTCAAACATTTCTGGGATATGAATAACATGATGTTTTTCAATGGCAAAAATTAATGAATATTGTAAATGCACAAACAGTAATTTCTCCGCATTGCAAGGTGCAATTCTGAAATTTTTTGCTTTTTCCTGCTCCTCTTAGCATGATAAAGAAGATTCAAAGAGAGTGAGATGCCAGCTCCTTTCATTCAGTCAGTAGCTTCAATCATTTCTGGACGTTTTTCAATGGCAAAAATCAATGAATATTGTAAATGCACAAACAGTAATTTCTCCGCATTGCAAGGTGCAATTCTGAAATTTTTTGCTTTTTCCTGCTCCTCTTAGCATGATAAAGAAGATTCAAAGAGAGTGAGATGCCAGCTCCTTTCATTCAGTCAGTAGCTTCAATCATTTCTGGACGTTTTTCAATGGCAAAAATCAATGAATATTTTAAATGCACAAACAGTAATTTCTCCGCATTGCAAGGTGCAATTCTGAAATTTTTTGCTTTTTCCTGCTCCTCTTAGCATGATAAAGAAGATTCAAAGAGAGTGAGATGCCAGCTCCTTTCATTCAGTCAGTAGCTTCAATCATTTCTGGTATATGAATAACATGATGTTTTTCAATGGCAAAAATCAATGAATATTGTAAATGCACAAACAGTAATTTCTCCGCATTGCAAGTTGCAATTCTGAAATTTTTTGCTTTTTCCTGCTCCTCTTAGCATGATAAAGAAGATTCAAAGAGAGTGAGATTCCGGCTCCTTTCATTCAGTCAGTAGCTTCAATCATTTCTGGACGTTTTTCAATGGCAAAAATCAATGAATATTGTAAATGCACAAACAGTAATTTCTCCGCATTGCAAGGTGCAATTCTGAAATTTTTTGCTTTTTCCTGCTCCTCTTAGCATGATAAAGAAGATTCAAAGAGAGTGAGATGCCAGCTCCTTTCATTCAGTCAGTAGCTTTAATCATTTCTGGACGTTTTTCAATGGCAAAAATCAATGAATATTGTAAATGCACAAACAGTAATTTCTCCGCATTGCAAGATGAAATTCTGAAATTTTTTGCTTTTTCCTGCTCCTCTTAGCATGATAAAGAAGATTCAAAGAGAGTGAGATGCCAGCTCCTTTCATTCAGTCAGTAGCTTCAATCATTTCTGGACGTTTTTCAATGGCAAAAATCAATGAATATTGTAAATGCACAAACAGTAATTTCTCCGCATTGCAAGGTGCAATTCTGAAATTTTTTGCTTTTTCCTGCTCCTCTTAGCATGATAAAGAAGATTCAAAGAGAGTGAGATGCCAGCTCCTTTCATTCAGTCAGTAGCTTCAATCATTTCTGGTATATGAATAACATGATGTTTTTCAATGGCAAAAATCAATGAATATTGTAAATGCACAAACAGTAATTTCTCCGCATTGCAAGGTGCAATTCTGAAATTTTTTGCTTTTTCCTGCTCCTCTTAGCATGATAAAGAAGATTCAAAGAGAGTGAGATGCCAGCTCCTTTCATTCAGTCAGTAGCTTCAATCATTTCTGGACGTTTTTCAATGGCAAAAATCAATGAATATTGTAAATGCACAAACAGTAATTTCTCCGCATTGCAAGGTGCAATTCTGAAATTTTTTGCTTTTTCCTGCTCCTCTTAGCATGATAAAGAAGATTCAAAGAGAGTGAGATGCCAGCTCCTTTCATTCAGTCAGTAGCTTCAGTCATTTCTGGAAGTTTTTCAATGGCAAAAATCAATGAATATTGTAAATGCACAAACAGTAATTTCTCCGCATTGCAAGGTGCAATTCTGAAATTTTTTGCTTTTTCCTGCTCCTCTTAGCATGATAAAGAAGATTCAAAGAGAGTGAGATGCCAGCTCCTTTCATTCAGTCAGTAGCTTCAAACATTTCTGGTATAAACATTTCTGGACGTTTTTCAATGGCAAAAATCAATGAATATTGTAAATGCACAAACAGTAATATCTCCACATTGCAAGGTGCAATGCTGAAATTTTTTTTGCTTTTTCCTGCTAATCCTAGCATGATAAAGAAGATTCAAATAGAGTGAGATGCCAGCTCCTTTCATTCAGTCAGTAGCTTCAAACATTTCTGGACGTTTTTCAATGGCAAAAATCAATGAATATTGTAAATGCACAAACAGTAATATCTCCACATTGCAAGGTGCAATTCTGAAATTTTTTGCTTTTTCCTGCTAATCCTAGCATGATAAAGAAGATTCAAAGAGAGTGAGATGTCAGCTCCTTTCATTCAGTCAGTAGCTTCAAACATTTCTGGTATATGAATAACATGATGTTTTTCAATGGCAAAAATCAATGAATATTGTAAATGCACAAACAGTAATATCTCCACATTGCAAGGTGCAATTCTGAAATTTTTTGCTTTTTCCTGCTAATCCTAGCATGATAAAGAAGATTCAAAGAGAGTGAGATGCCAGCTCCTTTCATTCAGTCAGTAGCTTCAAACATTTCTGGACGTTTTTCAATGGCAAAAATCAATGAATATTGTAAATGCACAAACAGTAATATCTCCACATTGCAAGGTGCAATTCTGAAATTTTTTGCTTTTTCCTGCTACTCCTAGCATGATAAAGAAGATTCAAAGAGAGTGAGATGCCAGCTCCTTTCATTCAGTCAGTAGCTTCAATCATTTCTGGACGTTTTTCAATGGCAAAAATCAATGAATATTGTAAATGCACAAACAGTAATTTCTCCGCATTGCAAGGTGCAATTCTGAATTTTTTTGCTTTTTCCTGCTCCTCTTAGCATGGTAAAGAAGATTCAAAGAGAGTGAGATGCCAGCTCCTTTCATTCAGTCAGTAGCTTCAGTCATTTCTGGACGTTTTTCAATGGCAAAAATCAATGAATATTGTAAATGCACAAAAAGTAATTTCTCCGCATTGCAAGGTGCAATTCTGAAAATAATTGCTTTTTCCTGCTCCTCTTAGCATGATAAAGAAGATTCAAAGAGAGTGAGATGCCAGCTCCTTTCATTCAGTCAGTAGCTTCAAACATTTCTGGTATAAACATTTCTGGACGTTTTTCAATGGCAAAAATCAATGAATATTGTAAATGCACAAACAGTAATATCTCCACATTGCAAGGTGCAATTCTGAAATTTTTTGCTTTTTCCTGCTAATCCTAGCATGATAAAGAAGATTCAAATAGAGAGAGATGCCAGCTCCTTTCATTCAGTCAGTAGCTTCAAACATTTCTGGACGTTTTTCAATGGCAAAATTCAATGAATATTGTAAATGCACAAACAGTAATATCTCCACATTGCAAGGTGCAATTCTGAAATTTTTTGCTTTTTCCTGCTAATCCTAGCATGATAAAGAAGATTCAAAGAGAGTGAGATGCCAGCTCCTTTCATTCAGTCAGTAGCTTCAATCATTTCTGGACGTTTTTCAATGGCAAAAATCAATGAATATTGTAAATGCACAAACAGTAATTTCTCCGCATTGCAAGGTGCAATTCTGAAATTTTTTGCTTTTTCCTGCTCCTCTTAGCATGATAAAGAAGATTCAAAGAGAGTGAGATGCCAGCTCCTTTCATTCAGTCAGTAGCTTCAATCATTTCTGGATGTTTTTCAATGGCAAAAATCAATGAATATTGTAAATGCACAAACAGTAATTTCTCCGCATTGCAAGGTGCAATTCTGAAATTTTTTGCTTTTTCCTGCTCCTCTTAGCATGATAAAGAAGATTCAAAGAGAGTGAGATGCCAGCTCCTTTCATTCAGTCAGTAGCTTCAATCATTTCTGGTATATGAATAACATGATGTTTTTCAATGGCAAAAATCAATGAATATTGTAAATGCACAAACAGTAATTTCTCCGCATTGCAAGGTGCAATTCTGAAATTTTTTGCTTTTTCCTGCTCCTCTTAGCATGATAAAGAAGATTCAAAGAGAGTGAGATGCCAGCTCCTTTCATTCAGTCAGTAGCTTCAATCATTTCTGGACGTTTTTCAATGGCAAAAATCAATGAATATTGTAAATGCACAAACAGTAATTTCTCCGCATTGCAAGATGCAATTCTGAAATTTTTTGCTTTTTCCTGCTCCTCTTAGCATGATAAAGAAGATTCAAAGAGAGTGAGATGCCAGCTCCTTTCATTCAGTCAGTAGCTTCAGTCATTTCTGGACGTTTTTCAATGGCAAAAATCAATGAATATTGTAAATGCACAAACAGTAATTTCTCCGCATTGCAAAGTGCAATTCTGAAATTTTTTGCTTTTTCCTGCTCCTCTTAGCATGATAAAGAAGATTCAAAGAGAGTGAGATGCCAGCTCCTTTCATTCAGTCAGTAGCTTCAAACATTTCTGGTATAAACATTTCTGGATGTTTTTCAATGGCAAAAATCAATGAATATTGTAAATGCACAAACAGTAATATCTCCACATTGCAAGGTGCAATGCTGAAATTTTTTGCTTTTTCCTGCTAATCCTAGGATGATAAAGAAGATTCAAATAGAGTGAGATGCCAGCTCCTTTCATTCAGTCAGTAGATTCAAACATTTCTGGACGTTTTTCAATGGCAAAAATCAATGAATATTGTAAATGCACAAACAGTAATATCTCCACATTGCAAGGTGCAATTCTGAAATTTTTTGCTTTTTCCTGCTAATCCTAGCATGATAAAGAAGATTCAAAGAGAGTGAGATGTCAGCTCCTTTCATTCAGTCAGTAGCTTCAAACATTTCTGGTATATGAATAACATGATGTTTTTCAATGGCAAAAATCAATGAATATTGTAAATGCACAAACAGTAATATCTCCACATTGCAAGGTGCAATTCTGAAATTTTTTGCTTTTTCCTGCTAATCCTAGCATGATAAAGAAGATTCAAATAGAGTGAGATGCCAGCTCCTTTCATTCAGTCAGTAGCTTCAAACATTTCTGGACGTTTTTCAATGGCAAAATTCAATGAATATTGTAAATGCACAAACAGTAATATCTCCACATTGCAAGGTGCAATTCTGAAATTTTTTGCTTTTTCCTGCTAATCCTAGCATGATAAAGAAGATTCAAAGAGAGTGAGATGCCAGCTCCTTTCATTCAGTCAGTAGCTTCAATCATTTCTGGACGTTTTTCAATGGCAAAAATCAATGAATATTGTAAATGCACAAACAGTAATTTCTCCGCATTGCAAGGTGCAATTCTGAAATTTTTTGCTTTTTCCTGCTCCTCTTAGCATGATAAAGAAGATTCAAAGAGAGTGAGATGCCAGCTCCTTTCATTCAGTCAGTAGCTTCAATCATTTCTGGATGTTTTTCAATGGCAAAAATCAATGAATATTGTAAATGCACAAACAGTAATTTCTCCGCATTGCAAGGTGCAATTCTGAAATTTTTTGCTTTTTCCTGCTCCTCTTAGCATGATAAAGAAGATTCAAAGAGAGTGAGATGCCAGCTCCTTTCATTCAGTCAGTAGCTTCAATCATTTCTGGTATATGAATAACATGATGTTTCTCAATGGCAAAAATCAATGAATATTGTAAATGCACAAACAGTAATTTCTCCGCATTGCAAGGTGCAATTCTGAAATTTTTTGCTTTTTCCTGCTCCTCTTAGCATGATAAAGAAGATTCAAAGAGAGTGAGATGCCAGCTCCTTTCATTCAGTCAGTAGCTTCAATCATTTCTGGACGTTTTTCAATGGCAAAAATCAATGAATATTGTAAATGCACAAACAGTAATTTCTCCGCATTGCAAGATGCAATTCTGAAATTTTTTGCTTTTTCCTGCTCCTCTTAGCATGATAAAGAAGATTCAAAGAGAGTGAGATGCCAGCTCCTTTCATTCAGTCAGTAGCTTCAGTCATTTCTGGACGTTTTTCAATGGCAAAAATCAATGAATATTGTAAATGCACAAACAGTAATTTCTCCGCATTGCAAAGTGCAATTCTGAAATTTTTTGCTTTTTCCTGCTCCTCTTAGCATGATAAAGAAGATTCAAAGAGAGTGAGATGCCAGCTCCTTTCATTCAGTCAGTAGCTTCAAACATTTCTGGTATAAACATTTCTGGATGTTTTTCAATGGCAAAAATCAATGAATATTGTAAATGCACAAACAGTAATATCTCCACATTGCAAGGTGCAATGCTGAAATTTTTTGCTTTTTCCTGCTAATCCTAGGATGATAAAGAAGATTCAAATAGAGTGAGATGCCAGCTCCTTTCATTCAGTCAGTAGCTTCAAACATTTCTGGACGTTTTTCAATGGCAAAAATCAATGAATATTGTAAATGCACAAACAGTAATATCTCCACATTGCAAGGTGCAATTCTGAAATTTTTTGCTTTTTCCTGCTAATCCTAGCATGATAAAGAAGATTCAAAGAGAGTGAGATGTCAGCTCCTTTCATTCAGTCAGTAGCTTCAAACATTTCTGGTATATGAATAACATGATGTTTTTCAATGGCAAAAATCAATGAATATTGTAAATGCACAAACAGTAATATCTCCACATTGCAAGGTGCAATTCTGAAATTTTTTGCTTTTTCCTGCTAATCCTAGCATGATAAAGAAGATTCAAAGAGAGTGAGATGCCAGCTCCTTTCATTCAGTCAGTAGCTTCAAACATTTCTGGACGTTTTTCAATGGCAAAAATCAATGAATATTGTAAATGCACAAACAGTAATATCTCCACATTGCAAGGTGCAATTCTGAAATTTTTTGCTTTTTCCTGCTACTCCTAGCATGATAAAGAAGATTCAAAGAGAGTGAGATGCCAGCTCCTTTCATTCAGTCAGTAGCTTCAATCATTTCTGGACGTTTTTCAATGGCAAAAATCAATGAATATTGTAAATGCACAAACAGTAATTTCTCCGCATTGCAAGGTGCAATTCTGAATTTTTTTGCTTTTTCCTGCTCCTCTTAGCATGATAAAGAAGATTCAAAGAGAGTGAGATGCCAGCTCCTTTCATTCAGTCAGTAGCTTCAGTCATTTCTGGACGTTTTTCAATGGCAAAAATCAATGAATATTGTAAATGCACAAAAAGTAATTTCTCCGCATTGCAAGGTGCAATTCTGAAATTTTTTGCTTTTTCCTGCTCCTCTTAGCATGATAAAGAAGATTCAAAGAGAGTGAGATGCCAGCTCCTTTCATTCAGTCAGTAGCTTCAAACATTTCTGGTATAAACATTTCTGGACGTTTTTCAATGGCAAAAATCAATGAATATTGTAAATGCACAAACAGTAATATCTCCACATTGCAAGGTGCAATTCTGAAATTTTTTGCTTTTTCCTGCTAATCCTAGCATGATAAAGAAGATTCAAATAGAGTGAGATGCCAGCTCCTTTCATTCAGTCAGTAGCTTCAAACATTTCTGGACGTTTTTCAATGGCAAAATTCAATGAATATTGTAAATGCACAAACAGTAATATCTCCACATTGCAAGGTGCAATTCTGAAATTTTTTGCTTTTTCCTGCTAATCCTAGCATGATAAAGAAGATTCAAAGAGAGTGAGATGCCAGCTCCTTTCATTCAGTCAGTAGCTTCAATCATTTCTGGACGTTTTTCAATGGCAAAAATCAATGAATATTGTAAATGCACAAACAGTAATTTCTCCGCATTGCAAGGTGCAATTCTGAAATTTTTTGCTTTTTCCTGCTCCTCTTAGCATGATAAAGAAGATTCAAAGAGAGTGAGATGCCAGCTCCTTTCATTCAGTCAGTAGCTTCAATCATTTCTGGATGTTTTTCAATGGCAAAAATCAATGAATATTGTAAATGCACAAACAGTAATTTCTCCGCATTGCAAGGTGCAATTCTGAAATTTTTTGCTTTTTCCTGCTCCTCTTAGCATGATAAAGAAGATTCAAAGAGAGTGAGATGCCAGCTCCTTTCATTCAGTCAGTAGCTTCAATCATTTCTGGTATATGAATAACATGATGTTTTTCAATGGCAAAAATCAATGAATATTGTAAATGCACAAACAGTAATTTCTCCGCATTGCAAGGTGCAATTCTGAAATTTTTTGCTTTTTCCTGCTCCTCTTAGCATGATAAAGAAGATTCAAAGAGAGTGAGATGCCAGCTCCTTTCATTCAGTCAGTAGCTTCAATCATTTCTGGACGTTTTTCAATGGCAAAAATCAATGAATATTGTAAATGCACAAACAGTAATTTCTCCGCATTGCAAGATGCAATTCTGAAATTTTTTGCTTTTTCCTGCTCCTCTTAGCATGATAAAGAAGATTCAAAGAGAGTGAGATGCCAGCTCCTTTCATTCAGTCAGTAGCTTCAGTCATTTCTGGACGTTTTTCAATGGCAAAAATCAATGAATATTGTAAATGCACAAACAGTAATTTCTCCGCATTGCAAAGTGCAATTCTGAAATTTTTTGCTTTTTCCTGCTCCTCTTAGCATGATAAAGAAGATTCAAAGAGAGTGAGATGCCAGCTCCTTTCATTCAGTCAGTAGCTTCAAACATTTCTGGTATAAACATTTCTGGATGTTTTTCAATGGCAAAAATCAATGAATATTGTAAATGCACAAACAGTAATATCTCCACATTGCAAGGTGCAATGCTGAAATTTTTTGCTTTTTCCTGCTAATCCTAGGATGATAAAGAAGATTCAAATAGAGTGAGATGCCAGCTCCTTTCATTCAGTCAGTAGCTTCAAACATTTCTGGACGTTTTTCAATGGCAAAAATCAATGAATATTGTAAATGCACAAACAGTAATATCTCCACATTGCAAGGTGCAATTCTGAAATTTTTTGCTTTTTCCTGCTAATCCTAGCATGATAAAGAAGATTCAAAGAGAGTGAGATGTCAGCTCCTTTCATTCAGTCAGTAGCTTCAAACATTTCTGGTATATGAATAACATGATGTTTTTCAATGGCAAAAATCAATGAATATTGTAAATGCACAAACAGTAATATCTCCACATTGCAAGGTGCAATTCTGAAATTTTTTGCTTTTTCCTGCTAATCCTAGCATGATAAAGAAGATTCAAATAGAGTGAGATGCCAGCTCCTTTCATTCAGTCAGTAGCTTCAAACATTTCTGGACGTTTTTCAATGGCAAAATTCAATGAATATTGCAAATGCACAAACAGTAATATCTCCACATTGCAAGGTGCAATTCTGAAATTTTTTGCTTTTTCCTGCTAATCCTAGCATGATAAAGAAGATTCAATGAGAGTGAGATGCCAGCTCCTTTCATTCAGTCAGTAGCTTCAATCATTTCTGGACGTTTTTCAATGGCAAAAATCAATGAATATTGTAAATGCACAAACAGTAATTTCTCCGCATTGCAAGGTGCAATTCTGAAATTTTTTGCTTTTTCCTGCTCCTCTTAGCATGATAAAGAAGATTCAAAGAGAGTGAGATGCCAGCTCCTTTCATTCAGTCAGTAGCTTCAATCATTTCTGGATGTTTTTCAATGGCAAAAATCAATGAATATTGTAAATGCACAAACAGTAATTTCTCCGCATTGCAAGGTGCAATTCTGAAATTTTTTGCTTTTTCCTGCTCCTCTTAGCATGATAAAGAAGATTCAAAGAGAGTGAGATGCCAGCTCCTTTCATTCAGTCAGTAGCTTCAATCATTTCTGGTATATGAATAACATGATGTTTTTCAATGGCAAAAATCAATGAATATTGTAAATGCACAAACAGTAATTTCTCCGCATTGCAAGGTGCAATTCTGAAATTTTTTGCTTTTTCCTGCTCCTCTTAGCATGATAAAGAAGATTCAAAGAGAGTGAGATGCCAGCTCCTTTCATTCAGTCAGTAGCTTCAATCATTTCTGGACGTTTTTCAATGGCAAAAATCAATGAATATTGTAAATGCACAAACAGTAATTTCTCCGCATTGCAAGATGCAATTCTGAAATTTTTTGCTTTTTCCTGCTCCTCTTAGCATGATAAAGAAGATTCAAAGAGAGTGAGATGCCAGCTCCTTTCATTCAGTCAGTAGCTTCAGTCATTTCTGGACGTTTTTCAATGGCAAAAATCAATGAATATTGTAAATGCACAAACAGTAATTTCTCCGCATTGCAAAGTGCAATTCTGAAATTTTTTGCTTTTTCCTGCTCCTCTTAGCATGATAAAGAAGATTCAAAGAGAGTGAGATGCCAGCTCCTTTCATTCAGTCAGTAGCTTCAAACATTTCTGCTATAAACATTTCTGGATGTTTTTCAATGGCAAAAATCAATGAATATTGTAAATGCACAAACAGTAATATCTCCACATTGCAAGGTGCAATGCTGAAATTTTTTGCTTTTTCCTGCTAATCCTAGGATGATAAAGAAGATTCAAATAGAGTGAGATGCCAGCTCCTTTCATTCAGTCAGTAGCTTCAAACATTTCTGGACGTTTTTCAATGGCAAAAATCAATGAATATTGTAAATGCACAAACAGTAATATCTCCACATTGCAAGGTGCAATTCTGAAATTTTTTGCTTTTTCCTGCTAATCCTAGCATGATAAAGAAGATTCAAAGAGAGTGAGATGTCAGCTCCTTTCATTCAGTCAGTAGCTTCAAACATTTCTGGTATATGAATAACATGATGTTTTTCAATGGCAAAAATCAATGAATATTGTAAATGCACAAACAGTAATATCTCCACATTGCAAGGTGCAATTCTGAAATTTTTTGCTTTTTCCTGCTAATCCTAGCATGATAAAGAAGATTCAAAGAGAGTGAGATGCCAGCTCCTTTCATTCAGTCAGTAGCTTCAAACATTTCTGGACGTTTTTCAATGGCAAAAATCAATGAATATTGTAAATGCACAAACAGTAATATCTCCACATTGCAAGGTGCAATTCTGAAATTTTTTGCTTTTTCCTGCTACTCCTAGCATGATAAAGAAGATTCAAAGAGAGTGAGATGCCAGCTCCTTTCATTCAGTCAGTAGCTTCAAACATTTCTGGACGTTTTTCAATGGCAAAAATCAATGAATATTGTAAATGCACAAACAGTAATATCTCCACATTGCAAGGTGCAATTCTGAAATTTTTTGCTTTTTCCTGCTAATCCTAGCATGATAAAGAAGATTCAAAGAGAGTGAGATGCCAGCTTCTTTCATTCAGTCAGTAGCTTCAAACATTTCTGGACGTTTTTCACTGGCAAAAATCAATGAATATTGTAAATGCACAAACAGTAATTTCTCCGCATTGCAAGGTGCAATTCTGAAATTTTTTGCTTTTTCCTGCTCCTCTTAGCATGATAAAGAAGATTCAAAGAGAGTGAGATGCCAGCTCCTTTCATTCAGTCAGTAGCTTCAATCATTTCTGGACGTTTTTCAATGGCAAAAATCAATGAATATTGTAAATGCACAAACAGTAATTTCTCCGCATTGCAAGGTGCAATTCTGAAATTTTTTGCTTTTTCCTGCTCCTCTTAGCATGATAATGAAGATTCAAAGAGAGTGAGATGCCAGCTCCTTTCATTCAGTCAGTAGCTTCAATCATTTCTGGTATATGAATAACATGATGTTTTTCAATGGCAAAAATCAATGAATATTGTAAATGCACAAACAGTAATTTCTCCGCATTGCAAGTTGCAATTCTGAAATTTTTTGCTTTTTCCTGCTCCTCTTAGCATGATAAAGAAGATTCAAAGAGAGTGAGATGCCAGCTCCTTTCATTCAGTCAGTAGCTTCAATCATTTCTGGACGTTTTTCAATGGCAAAAATCAATGAATATTGTAAATGCACAAACAGTAATTTCTCCGCATTGCAAGGTGCAATTCTGAAATGTTTTGCTTTTTCCTGCTCCTCTTAGCATGATAAAGAAGATTCAAAGAGAGTGAGATGCCAGCTCCTTTCATTCAGTCAGTAGCTTCAATCATTTCTGGACGTTTTTCAATGGCAAAAATCAATGAATATTGTAAATGCACAAACAGTAATTTCTCCGCATTGCAAGGTGCAATTCTGAAATTTTTTGCTTTTTCCTGCTCCTCTTAGCATGATAAAGAAGATTCAAAGAGAGTGAGATGCCAGCTCCTTTCATTCAGTCAGTAGCTTCAATCATTTCTGGACGTTTTTCAATGGCAAAAATCAATGAATATTGTAAATGCACAAACAGTAATTTCTCCGCATTGCAAGGTGCAATTCTGAAATTTTTTGCTTTTTCCTGCTCCTCTTAGCATGATAAAGAAGATTCAAAGAGAGTGAGATGCCAGCTCCTTTCATTCAGTCAGTAGCTTCAATCATTTCTGGTATATGAATAACATGATGTTTTTCAATGGCAAAAATCAATGAATATTGTAAATGCACAAACAGTAATTTCTCCGCATTGCAAAGTGCAATTCTGAAATTTTTTGCTTTTTCCTGCTCCTCTTAGCATGATAAAGAAGATTCAAAGAGCGTGAGATGCCAGCTCCTTTCATTCAGTCAGTAGCTTCAATCATTTCTGGATGTTTTTCAATGGCAAAAATCAATGAATATTGTAAATGCACAAACAGTAATTTCTCCGCATTGCAAGGTGCAATTCTGAAATTTTTTGCTTTTTCCTGCTCCTCTTAGCATGATAAAGAAGATTCAAAGAGAGTGAGATGCCAGCTCCTTTCATTCAGTCAGTAGCTTCAGTCATTTCTGGACGTTTTTCAATGGCAAAAATCAATGAATATTGTAAATGCACAAACAGTAATTTCTCCGCATTGCAACGTGCAATTCTGAAATTTTTTGCTTTTTCCTGCTCCTCTTAGCATGATAAAGAAGATTCAAAGAGAGTGAGATGCCAGCTCCTTTCATTCAGTCAGTAGCTTCAAACATTTCTGGTATAAACATTTCTGGACGTTTTTCAATGGCAAAAATCAATGAATATTGTAAATGCACAAACAGTAATATCTCCACATTGCAAGGTGCAATTCTGAAATTTTTTGCTTTTTCCTGCTAATCCTAGCATGATAAAAAAGATTCAAATAGAGTGAGATGCCAGCTCCTTTCATTCAGTCAGTAGCTTCAAACATTTCTGGACGTTTTTCAATGGCAAAATTCAATGAATATTGTAAATGCACAAACAGTAATATCTCCACATTGCAAGGTGCAATTCTGAAATTTTTTGCTTTTTCCTGCTAATCCTAGCATGATAAAGAAGATTCAAAGAGAGTGAGATGCCAGCTCCTTTCATTCAGTCAGTAGCTTCAATCATTTCTGGACGTTTTTCAATGGCAAAAATCAATGAATATTGTAAATGCACAAACAGTAATTTCTCCGCATTGCAAGGTGCAATTCTGAAATTTTTTGCTTTTTCCTGCTCCTCTTAGCATGATAAAGAAGATTCAAAGAGAGTGAGATGCCAGCTCCTTTCATTCAGTCAGTAGCTTCAATCATTTCTGGACGTTTTTCAATGGCAAAAATCAATGAATATTGTAAATGCACAAACAGTAATTTCTCCGCATTGCAAGGTGCAATTCTGAAATTTTTTGCTTTTCCTGCTCCTCTTAGCATGATAAAGAAGATTCAAAGAGAGTGAGATGCCAGCTCCTTTCATTCAGTCAGTAGCTTCAATCATTTCTGGTATATGAATAACATGATGTTTTTCAATGGCAAAAATCAATGAATATTGTAAATGCACAAACAGTAATTTCTCCGCATTGCAAGGTGCAATTCTGAAATTTTTTGCTTTTTCCTGCTCCTCTTAGCATGATAAAGAAGATTCAAAGAGAGTGAGATGCCAGCTCCTTTCATTCAGTCAGTAGCTTCAATCATTTCTGGACGTTTTTCAATGGCAAAAATCAATGAATATTGTAAATGCACAAACAGTAATTTCTCCGCATTGCAAGGTGCAATTCTGAAATTTTTTGCTTTTTCCTGCTCCTCTTAGCATGATAAAGAAGATTCTAAGAGAGTGAGATGCCAGCTCCTTTCATTCAGTCAGTAGCTTCAATCATTTCTGGACGTTTTTCAATGGCAAAAATCAATGAATATTGTAAATGCACAAACAGTAATTTCTCCGCATTGCAAGGTGCAATTCTGAATTTTTTTGCTTTTTCCTGATCCTCTTAGCATGATAAAGAAGATTCAAAGAGAGTGAGATGCCAGTTCCTTTCATTCAGTCAGTAGCTTCAATCATTTCTGGTATATGAATAACATGATGTTTTTCAATGGCAAAAATCAATGAATATTGTAAATGCACAAACAGTAATTTCTCCGCATTGCAAGGTGCAATTCTGAAATTTTTTGCTTTTTCCTGCTCCTCTTAGCATGATAAAGAAGATTCAAAGAGAGTGAGATGCCAGCTCCTTTCATTCAGTCAGTAGATTCAATCATTTCTGGATGTTTTTCAATGGCAAAAATCAATGAATATTGTAAATGCACAAACAGTAATTTCTCCGCATTGCAAGGTGCAATTCTGAAATTTTTTGCTTTTTCCTGCTCCTCTTAGCATGATAAAGAAGATTCAAAGAGAGTGAGATGCCAGCTCCTTTCATTCAGTCAGTAGCTTCAGTCATTTCTGGACGTTTTTCAATGGCAAAAATCAATGAATATTGTAAATGCACAAACAGTAATTTCTCCGCATTGCAAGGTGCAATTCTGAAATTTTTTGCTTTTTCCTGCTCCTCTTAGCATGATAAAGAAGATTCAAAGAGAGTGAGATGCCAGCTCCTTTCATTCAGTCAGTAGCTTCAAACATTTCTGGTATAAACATTTCTGGACGTTTTTCAATGGCAAAAATCAATGAATATTGTAAATGCACAAACAGTAATATCTCCACATTGCAAGGTGCAATTCTGAAATTTTTTGCTTTTTCCTGCTAATCCTAGCATGATAAAGAAGATTCAAATAGAGTGAGATGCCAGGTCCTTTCATTCAGTCAGTAGCTTCAAACATTTCTGGACGTTTTTCAATGGCAAAATTCAATGAATATTGTAAATGCACAAACAGTAATATCTCCACATTGCAAGGTGCAATTCTGAAATTTTTTGCTTTTTCCTGCTAATCCTAGCATGATAAAGAAGATTCAAAGAGAGTGAGATGCCAGCTCCTTTCATTCAGTCAGTAGCTTCAATCATTTCTGGACGTTTTTCAATGGCAAAAATCAATGAATATTGTAAATGCACAAACAGTAATTTCTCCGCATTGCAAGGTGCAATTCTGAAATTTTTTGCTTTTTCCTGCTCCTCTTAGCATGATAAAGAAGATTCAAAGAGAGTGAGATGCCAGCTCCTTTCATTCAGTCAGTAGCTTCAATCATTTCTGGACGTTTTTCAATGGCAAAAATCAATGAATATTGTAAATGCACAAACAGTAATTTCTCCGCATTGCAAGGTGCAATTCTGAAATTTTTTGCTTTTTCCTGCTCCTCTTAGCATGATAAAGAAGATTCAAAGAGAGTGAGATGCCAGCTCCTTTCATTCAGTCAGTAGCTTCAATCATTTCTGGTATATGAATAACATGATGTTTTTCAATGGCAAAAATCAATGAATATTGTAAATGCACAAACAGTAATTTCTCCGCATTGCAAGGTGCAATTCTGAAATTTTTTGCTTTTTCCTGCTCCTCTTAGCATGATAAAGAAGATTCAAAGAGAGTGAGATGCCAGCTCCTTTCATTCAGTCAGTAGCTTCAATCATTTCTGGACGTTTTTCAATGGCAAAAATCAATGAATATTGTAAATGCACAAACAGTAATTTCTCCGCATTGCAAGGTGCAATTCTGAAATTTTTTGCTTTTTCCTGCTCCTCTTAGCATGATAAAGAAGATTCAAAGAGAGTGAGATGCCAGCTCCTTTCATTCAGTCAGTAGCTTCAGTCATTTCTGGACGTTTTTCAATGGCAAAAATCAATGAATATTGTAAATGCACAAACAGTAATTTCTCCGCATTGCAAGGTGCAATTCTGAAATTTTTTGCTTTTTCCTGCTCCTCTTAGCATGATAAAGAAGATTCAAAGAGAGTGAGATGCCAGCTCCTTTCATTCAGTCAGTAGCTTCAATCATTTCTGGACGTTTTTCAATGGCAAAAATCAATGAATATTGTAAATACACAAACAGTAATTTCTCCGCATTGCAAGGTGCAATTCTGAAATTTTTTGCTTTTTCCTGCTCCTCTTAGCATGATAAAGAAGATTCAAAGAGAGTGAGATGCCAGCTCCTTTCATTCAGTCAGTAGCTTCAATCATTTCTGGACGTTTTTCAATGGCAAAAATCAATGAATATTGTAAATGCACAAACAGTAATTTCTCCGCATTGCAAATTGCAATTCTGAAATTTTTTGCTTTTTCCTGCTCCTCTTAGCATGATAAAGAAGATTCAAAGAGAGTGAGATGCCAGCTCCTTTCATTCAGTCAGTAGCTTCAATCATTTCTGGACGTTTTTCAATGGCAAAAATCAATGAATATTGTAAATGCACAAACAGTAATTTCTCCGCATTGCAAGGTGCAATTCTGAAATTTTTTGCTTTTTCCTGCTCCTCTTAGCATGATAAAGAAGATTCAAAGAGAATGAGATGCCAGCTCCTTTCATTCAGTCAGTAGCTTCAATCATTTCTGGTATATGAATAACATGATGTTTTTCAATGGCAAAAATCAATGAATATTGTAAATGCACAAACAGTAATTTCTCCGCATTGCAAGGTGCAATTCTGAAATTTTTTGCTTTTTCCTGCTCCTCTTAGCATGATAAAGAAGATTCAAAGAGAGTGAGATGCCAGCTCCTTTCATTCAGTCAGTAGCTTCAATCATTTCTGGATGTTTTTCAATGGCAAAAATCAATGAATATTGTAAATGCACAAACAGTAATTTCTCCGCATTGCAAGGTGCAATTCTGAAATTTTTTGCTTTTTCCTGCTCCTCTTAGCATGATAAAGAAGATTCAGAGAGTGAGATGCCAGCTCCTTTCATTCAGTCAGTAGCTTCAGTCATTTCTGGACGTTTTTCAATGGCAAAAATCAATGAATATTGTAAATTCACAAACAGTAATTTCTCCGCATTGCAAGGTGCAATTCTGAAATTTTTTGCTTTTTCCTGCTCCTCTTAGCATGATAAAGAAGATTCAAAGAGAGTGAGATGCCAGCTCCTTTCATTCAGTCAGTAGTTCCAAACATTTCTGGTATAAACATTTCTGGACGTTTTTCAATGGCAAAAATCAATGAATATTGTAAATGCACAAACAGTAATATCTCCACATTGCAAGGTGCAATTCTGAAATTTTTTGCTTTTTCCTGCTCCTCTTAGCATGATAAAGAAGATTCAAAGAGAGTGAGATGCCAGCTCCTTTCATTCAGTCAGTAGCTTCAATCATTTCTGGACGTTTTTCAATGGCAAAAATCAATGAATATTGTAAATGCACAAACAGTAATTTCTCCGCATTGCAAGGTGCAATTCTGAAATTTTTTGCTTTTTCCTGCTCCTCTTAGCATGATAAAGAAGATTCAAAGAGAGTGAGATGCCAGCTCCTTTCATTCAGTCAGTAGCTTCAATCATTTCTGGTATATGAATAACATGATGTTTTTCAATGGCAAAAATCAATGAATATTGTAAATGCACAAACAGTAATTTCTCCGCATTGCAAGGTGCAATTCTGAAATTTTTTGCTTTTTCCTGCTCCTCTTAGCATAATAAAGAAGATTCAAAGAGAGTGAGATGCCAGCTCTTTTCATTCAGTCAGTAGCTTCAATCATTTCTGGACGTTTTTCAATGGCAAAAATCAATGAATATTGTAAATGCACAAACAGTAATTTCTCCGCATTGCAAGGTGCAATTCTGAAATTTTTTGCTTTTTCCTGCTCCTCTTAGCATGATAAAGAAGATTCAAAGAGAGTGAGATGCCAGCTCCTTTCATTCAGTCAGTAGCTTCAGTCATTTCTGGACGTTTTTCAATGGCAAAAATCAATGAATATTGTAAATGCACAAACAGTAATTTCTCCGCATTGCAAGGTGCAATTCTGAAATTCTTTGCTTTTTCCTGCTCCTCTTAGCATGATAAAGAAGATTCAAAGAGAGTGAGATGCCAGCTCCTTTCATTCAGTCAGTAGCTTCAAACATTTCTGGTATAAACATTTCTGGACGTTTTTCAATGGCAAAAATCAATGAATATTGTAAATGCACAAACAGTAATATCTCCACATTGCAAGGTGCAATTCTGAAATTTTTTGCTTTTTCCTGCTAATCCCAGCATGATAAAGAAGATTCAAATAGAGTGAGATGCCAGCTCCTTTCATTCAGTCAGTAGCTTCAAACATTTCTGGACGTTTTTCAATGGCAAAAATCAATGAATATTGTAAATGCACAAACAGTAATATCTCCACATTGCAAGGTGCAATTCTGAAATTTTTTGCTTTTTCCTGCTACTCCTAGCATGATAAAGAAGATTCAAAGAGAGTGAGATGCCAGCTCCTTTCATTCAGTCAGTAGCTTCAAACATTTCTGGACGTTTTTCAATGGCAAAAATCAATGAATATTGTAAATGCACAAACAGTAATATCTCCACATTGCAATGTGCAATTCTGAAATTTTTTGCTTTTTCCTGCTAATCCTAGCATGATAAAGAAGATTCAAAGAGAGTGAGATGCCAGCTCCTTTCATTCAGTCAGTAGCTTCAAACATTTCTGGACGTTTTTCAATGGCAAAAATCTATGAATATTGTAAATGCACAAACAGTAATTTCTCCGCATTGCAAGGTGCAATTCTGAAATTTTTTGCTTTTTCCTGCTCCTCTTAGCATGATAAAGATTCAAAGAGAGTGAGATGCCAGCTCCTTTCATTCAGTCAGTAGCTTCAATCATTTCTGGACGTTTTTCAATGGCAAAAATCAATGAATATTGTAAATGCACAAGCAGTAATTTCTCCGCATTGCAAGGTGCAATTCTGAAATTTTTTGCTTTTTCCTGCTCCTCTTAGCATGATAAAGAAGATTCAAAGAGAGTGAGATGCCAGCTCCTTTCATTCAGTCAGTAGCTTCAATCATTTCTGGACGTTTTTCAATGGCAAAAATCAATGAATATTGTAAATGCACAAACAGTAATTTCTCCGCATTGCAAGGTGCAATTCTGAAATTTTTTGCTTTTTCCTGCTCCTCTTAGCATGAAAAAGAAGATTCAAAGAGAATGAGATGCCCGCTCCTTTCATTCAGTCAGTAGCTTCAATCATTTCTGGTATATGAATAACATGATGTTTTTCAATGGCAAAAATCAATGAATATTGTAAATGCACAAACAGTAATTTCTCCGCATTGCAAGGTGCAATTCTGAATTTTTTTGCTTTTTCCTGCTCCTCTTAGCATGATAAAGAAGATTCAAAGAGAGTGAGATGCCAGCTCCTTTCATTCAGTCAGTAGCTTCAATCATTTCTGGACGTTTTTCAATGGCAAAAATCAATGAATATTGTAAATGCACAAACAGTAATTTCTCCGCATTGCAAGGTGCAATTCTGAAATTTTTTGCTTTTTCCTGCTCCTCTTAGCATGATAAAGAAGATTCAAAGAGAGTGAGATGCCAGCTCCTTTCATTCAGTCAGTAGCTTCAAACATTTCTGGTATATGAATAACATGATGTTTTTCAATGGCAAAAATCAATGAATATTGTAAATGCACAAACAGTAATTTCTCCGCATTGCAAGGTGCAATTCTGAAATTTTTTGCTTTTTCCTGCTCCTCTTAGCATGATAAAGAAGATTCAAAGAGAGTGAGATGCCAGCTCCTTTCATTCAGTCAGTAGCTTCAATCTTTTCTGGACGTTTTTCAATGGCAAAAATCAATGAATATTGTAAATGCACAAACAGTAATTTCTCCGCATTGCAAGGTGCAATTCTGAAATTTTTTGCTTTTTCCTGCTCCTCTTAGCATGATAAAGAAGATTCAAAGAGAGTGAGATGCCAGCTCCTTTCATTCAGTCAGTAGCTTCAATCATTTCTGGTATATGAATAACATGATGTTTTTCAATGGCAAAAATCAATGAATATTGTAAATGCACAAACAGTAATTTCTCCGCATTGCAAGGTGCAATTCTGAAATTTTTTGCTTTTTCCTGCTCCTCTTAGCATGGTAAAGAAGATTCAAAGAGAGTGAGATGCCAGCTCCTTTCATTCAGTCAGTAGCTTCAATCATTTCTGGACGTTTTTCAATGGCAAAAATCAATGAATATTGTAAATGCACAAACAGTAATTTCTCCGCATTGCAAGGTGCAATTCTGAAATTTTTTGCTTTTTCCTGCTCCTCTTAGCATGACAAAGAAGATTCAAAGAGAGTGAGATGCCAGCTCCTTTCATTCAGTCAGTAGCTTCAATCATTTCTGGGTATGAATAACATGATGTTTTTCAATGGCAAAAATCAATGAATATTGTAAATGCACAAACAGTAATTTCTCCACATTGCAAGGTGCAATTCTGAAATTTTTTGCTTTTTCCTGCTCCTCTTAGCATGATAAAGAAGATTCAAAGAGAGTGAGATGCCAGCTCCTTTCATTCAGTCAGTAGCTTCAATCATTTCTGGACGTTTTTCAATGGCAAAAATCAATGAATATTGTAAATGCACAAACAGTAATTTCTCCGCATTGCAAGGTGCATTTCTGAAATTTTTTGCTTTTTCCTGCTCCTCTTAGCATGATAAAGAAGATTCAAAGAGAGTGAGATGCCAGCTCCTTTCATTCAGTCAGTAGCTTCAATCATTTCTGGACGTTTTTCAATGGCAAAAATCAATGAATATTGAAAATGCACAAACAGTAATTTCTCCGCATTGCAAGGTGCAATTCTGAATTTTTTTGCTTTTTCCTGCTCCTCTTAGCATGATAAAGAAGATTAAAAGAGAGTGAGATGCCAGCTCCTTTCATTCAGTCAGTAACTTCAAACATTTCTGGTATAAACATTTCTGGACGTTTTTCAATGGCAAAAATCAATGAATATTGTAAATGCACAAACAGTAATATCTCCACATTGCAAGGTGCAATTCTGAAATTTTTTGCTTTTTCCTGCTAATCCTAGCATGATAAAGAATATTCAAATAGAGTGAGATGCCAGCTCCTTTCATTCAGTCAGTAGCTTCAAACATTTCTGGACGTTTTTCAATGGCAAAAATCAATGAATATTGTAAATGCACAAACAGTAATATCTCCACATTGCAAGGTGCAATTCTGAAATTTTTTGCTTTTTCCTGCTAATCCTAGCATGATAAAGAAGATTCAAAGAGAGTGAGATGCCAGGTCCTTTCATTCAGTCAGTAGCCTCAAACATTTCTGGTATATGAATAACATGATGTTTTTTAATGGCAAAAATCAATGAATATTGTAAATGCACAAACAGTAATATCTCCACATTGCAAGGTGCAATTCTGAAATTTTTTGCTTTTTCCTGCTAATCCTAGCATGATAAAGAAGATTCAAAGAGAGTGAGATGCCAG
This sequence comes from Phyllobates terribilis, assembly GCF_046119375.1. Classification (NCBI taxonomy): domain Eukaryota; kingdom Metazoa; phylum Chordata; class Amphibia; order Anura; family Dendrobatidae; genus Phyllobates; species Phyllobates terribilis. Next base: position 53,219 of record NW_027365574.1, on the reverse strand, counting down.
CTCCTTTCATTCAGTCAGTAGCTTCAAACATTTCTGGACGTTTTTCAATGGCAAAAATCAATGAATATTGTAAATGCACAAACAGTAATATCTCCACATTGCAAGGTGCAATTCTGAAATTTTTTGCTTTTTCCTGCTACTCCTAGCATGATAAAGAAGATTCAAAGAGAGTGAGATGCCAGCTCCTTTCATTCAGTCAGTAGCTTCAAACATTTCTGTACGTTTTTCAATGGCAAAAATCAATGAATATTGTAAATGCACAAACAGTAATATCTCCACATTGCAAGGTGCAATTCTGAAATTTTTTGCTTTTTACTGCTAATCCTAGCATGATAAAGAAGATTCAAAGAGAGTGAGATGCCAGCTCCTTTCATTCAGTCAGTAGCTTCAAACATTTCTGGACGTTTTTCAATGGCAAAAATCAATGAATATTGTAAATGCACAAACAGTAATATCTCCACATTGCAAGGTGCAATTCTGAAATTTTTTGCTTTTTCCTGCTAATCCTAGCATGATAAAGAAGATTCAAAGAGAGTGAGATGCCAGCTCCTTTCATTCAGTCAGTAGCTTCAATCATTTCTGGACGTTTTTCAATGGCAAAAATCAATGAATATTGTAAAAGCACAAACAGTAATTTCTCCGCATTGCAACGTGCAATTCTGAAATTTTTTGCTTTTTCCTGCTCCTCTTAGCATGATAAAGAAGATTCAAAGAGAGTGAGATGCCCGCTCCTTTCATTCAGTCAGTAGCTTCAATCATTTCTGGTATATGAATAACATGATGTTTTTCAATGGCAAAAATCAATGAATATTGTAAATGCACAAACAGTAATTTCTCCGCATTGCAAGGTGCAATTCTGAATTTTTTTGCTTTTTCCTGCTCCTCTTAGCATGATAAAGAAGATTCAAAGAGAGTGAGATGCCAGCTCCTTTCATTCAGTCAGTAGCTTCAATCATTTCTGGACGTTTTTCAATGGCAAAAATCAATGAATATTGTAAATGCACAAACAGTAATTTCTACGCATTGCAAGGTGCAATTCTGAAATTTTTTGCTTTTTCCTGCTCCTCTTAGCATGATAAAGAAGATTCAAAGAGAGTGAGATGCCAGCTCCTTTCATTCAGTCAGTAGCTTCAAACATTTCTGGTATATGAATAACATGATGTTTTTCAATGGCAAAAATCAATGAATATTGTAAATGCACAAACAGTAATTTCTCCGCATTGCAAGGTGCAATTCTGAAATTTTTTGCTTTTTCCTGCTCCTCTTAGCATGATAAAGAAGATTCAAAGAGAGTGAGATGCCAGCTCCTTTCATTCAGTCAGTAGCTTCAATCTTTTCTGGACGTTTTTCAATGGCAAAAATCAATGAATATTGTATATGCACAAACAGTAATTTCTCCGCATTGTAAGGTGGAATTCTGAAATTTTTTGCTTTTTCCTGCTCCTCTTAGCATGATAAAGAAGATTCAAAGATAGTGAGATGCCAGCTTCTTTCATTCAGTCAGTAGCTTCAAACATTTCTGGTAAATGAATAACATGATGTTTTTCAATGGCAAAAATCAATGAATATTGTAAATGCACAAAGAGTAATTTCTCCGCATTGCAAGGTGCAATTCTGAAATTTTTTGCTTTTTCCTGCTCCTCTTAGCATGATAAAGAAGACTCAAAGAGAGTTACATGCCAGCTCCTTTCATTCAGTCAGTAGCTTCAATCATTTCTGGACGTTTTTCAATGGCAAAAATCAATGAATATTGTAAATGCACAAACAGTAATTTCTCCGCATTGCAAGGTGCAATTCTGAAATTTTTTGCTTTTTCCTGCTCCTCTTAGCATGATAAAGAAGATTCAAAGAGAGTGAGATGCCAGCTCCTTTCATTCAGTCAGTAGCTTCAATCATTTCTGGACGTTTTTCAATGGCAAAAATCAATGAATATTGTAAATGCACAAACAGTAATTTCTCCGCATTGCAAGGTGCAATTCTGAAATTTTTTGCTTTTTCCTGCTCCTCTTAGCATGATAAAGAAGATTCAAAGAGAGTGAGATGCCAGCTCCTTTCATTCAGTCAGTAGCTTCAATCATTTCTGGTATATGAATAACATGATGTTTTTCAATGGCAAAAATCAATGAATATTGTAACTGCACAAACAGTAATTTCTCCGCATTGCAAGGTGCAATTCTGAAATTTTTTGCTTTTTCCTGCTCCTCTTAGCATGATAAAGAAGATTCAAAGAGATTGAGATGCCAGCTCCTTTCATTCAGTCAGTAGCTTCAATCATTTCTGGACGTTTTTCAATGGCAATAATCAATGAATATTGTAAATGCACAAACAGTAATTTCTCCGCATTGCAAGGTGCAATTCTGAAATTTTTTGCTTTTTCCTGCTCCTCTTAGCATGATAAAGAAGATTCAAAGAGAGTGAGATGCCAGCTCCTTTCATTCAGTCAGTAGCTTCAATCATTTCTGGTATATGAATAACATGATGTTTTTCAATGGCAAAAATCAATGAATATTGTAAATGCACAAACAGTAATTTCTCCGCATTGCAAGGTGCAATTCTGAAATATTTTGCTTTTTCCTGCTCCTCTTAGCATGGTAAAGAAGATTCAAAGAGAGTGAGATGCCAGCTCCTTTCATTCAGTCAGTAGCTTCAATCATTTCTGGACATTTTTCAATGGCAAAAATCAATGAATATTGTAAATGCACAAACAGTAATTTCTCCGCATTGCAAGGTGCAATTCTGAAATTTTTTGCTTTTTCCTGCTCCTCTTAGCATGATAAAGAAGATTCAAAGAGAGTGAGATGCCAGCTCCTTTCATTCAGTCAGTAGCTTCAATCATTTCTGGACGTTTTTCAATGGCAAAAATCAATGAATATTGTAAATGCAGAAACAGTAATTTCTCCGCATTGCAAGGTGCAATTCTGAAATGTTTTGCTTTTTCCTGCTCCTCTTAGCATGATAAAGAAGATTCAAAGAGAGTGAGATGCCAGCTCCTTTCATTCAGTCAGTAGCTTCAATCATTTCTGGGTATGAATAACATGATGTTTTTCAATGGCAAAAATCAATGAATATTGTAAATGCACAAACAGTAATTTCTCCACATTGCAAGGTGCAATTCTGAAATTTTTTGCTTTTTCCTGCTCCTCTTAGCATGATAAAGAAGATTCAAAGAGAGTGAGATGCCAGCTCCTTTCATTCAGTCAGTAGCTTCAATCATTTCTGGACGTTTTTCAATGGCAAAAAACAATGAATATTGTAAATGCACAAACAGTAATTTCTCCGCATTGCAAGGTGCAATTCTGAAATTTTTTGCTTTTTCCTGCTCCTCTTAGCATGATAAAGAAGATTCAAAGAGAGTGAGATGCCAGCTCCTTTCATTCAGTCAGTAGCTTCAATCATTTCTGGACATTTTTCAATGGCAAAAATCAATGAATATTGTAAATGCACAAACAGTAATTTCTCCGCATTGCAAGGTGCAATTCTGAATTTTTTTGCTTTTTCCTGCTCCTCTTAGCATGATAAAGAAGATTCAAAGAGAGTGAGATGCCAGCTCCTTTCATTCAGTCAGTAGCTTCAAACATTACTGGTATAAACATTTCTGGACGTTTTTCAATGGCAAAAATCAATGAATATTGTAAATGCACAAACAGTAATATCTCCACATTGCAAGGTGCAATTCTGAAATTTTTTGCTTTTTCCTGCTAATCCTAGCATGATAAAGAATACTCAAATAGAGTGAGATGCCAGCTCCTTTCATTCAGTCAGTAGCTTCAAACATTTCTGGACGTTTTTCAATGGCAAAAATCAATGAATATTGTATATGCACAAACAGTAATTTCTCCGCATTGTAAGGTGGAATTCTGAAATTTTTTGCTTTTTCCTGCTCCTCTTAGCATGATAAAGAAGATTCAAAGATAGTGAGATGCCAGCTTCTTTCATTCAGTCAGTAGCTTCAAACATTTCTGGTAAATGAATAACATGATGTTTTTCAATGGCAAAAATCAATGAATATTGTAAATGCACAAAGAGTAATTTCTCCGCATTGCAAGGTGCAATTCTGAAATTTTTTGCTTTTTCCTGCTCCTCTTAGCATGATAAAGAAGACTCAAAGAGAGTTACATGCCAGCTCCTTTCATTCAGTCAGTAGCTTCAATCATTTCTGGACGTTTTTCAATGGCAAAAATCAATGAATATTGTAAATGCACAAACAGTAATTTCTCCGCATTGCAAGGTGCAATTCTGAAATTTTTTGCTTTTTCCTGCTCCTCTTAGCATGATAAAGAAGATTCAAAGAGAGTGAGATGCCAGCTCCTTTCATTCAGTCAGTAGCTTCAATCATTTCTGGACGTTTTTCAATGGCAAAAATCAATGAATATTGTAAATGCACAAACAGTAATTTCTCCGCATTGCAAGGTGCAATTCTGAAATTTTTTGCTTTTTCCTGCTCCTCTTAGCATGATAAAGAAGATTCAAAGAGAGTGAGATGCCAGCTCCTTTCATTCAGTCAGTAGCTTCAATCATTTCTGGTATATGAATAACATGATGTTTTTCAATGGCAAAAATCAATGAATATTGTAACTGCACAAACAGTAATTTCTCCGCATTGCAAGGTGCAATTCTGAAATTTTTTGCTTTTTCCTGCTCCTCTTAGCATGGTAAAGAAGATTCAAAGAGAGTGAGATGCCAGCTCCTTTCATTCAGTCAGTAGCTTCAATCATTTCTGGACGTTTTTCAATGGCAAAAATCAATGAATATTGTAAATGCACAAACAGTAATTTCTCCGCATTGCAAGGTGCAATTCTGAATTTTTTTTGCTTTTTCCTGCTCCTCTTAGCATGATAAATAAGATTCAAACAGAGTGAGATGCCAGCTCCTTTCATTCAGTCAGTAGCTTCAATCACTTCTGGACGTTTTTCAATGGCAAAAATCAATGAATATTGTAAATGCACAAACAGTAATTTCTCCGCATTGCAAGGTGCAATTCTGAATTTTTTTGCTTTTTCCTGCTCCTCTTAGCATGATAAAGAAGATTCAAAGAGAGTGAGATGCCAGCTCCTTTCATTCAGTCAGTAGCTTCAATCATTTCTGGTATATGAATAACATGATGTTTTTCAATGGCAAAAATCAATGAATATTGTAAATGCACAAACAGTAATTTCTCCGCATTGCAAGGTGCAATTCTGAAATTTTTTGCTTTTTCCTGCTCCTCTTAGCATGGTAAAGAAGATTCAAAGAGAGTGAGATGCCAGCTCCTTTCATTCAGTCAGTAGCTTCAATCATTTCTGGACGTTTTTCAATGGCAAAAATCAATGAATATTGTAAATGCACAAACAGTAATTTCTCCGCATTGCAAGGTGCAATTCTGAAATTTTTTGCTTTTTCCTGCTCCTCTTAGCATGATAAAGAAGATTCAAAGAGAGTGAGATGCCAGCTCCTTTCATTCAGTCAGTAGCTTCAATCATTTCTGGACGTTTTTCAATGGCAAAAATCAATGAATATTGTAAATGCACAAACAGTAATTTCTCCGCATTGCAAGGTGCAATTCTGAAATGTTTTGCTTTTTCCTGCTCCTCTTAGCATGATAAAGAAGATTCAAAGAGAGTGAGATGCCAGCTCCTTTCATTCAGTCAGTAGCTTCAATCATTTCTGGGTATGAATAACATGATGTTTTTCAATGGCAAAAATCAATGAATATTGTAAATGCACAAATAGTAATTTCTCCACATTGCAAGGTGCAATTCTGAAATTTTTTGCTTTTTCCTGCTCCTCTTAGCATGATAAAGAAGATTCAAAGAGAGTGAGATGCCAGCTCCTTTCATTCAGTCAGTAGCTTCAATCATTTCTGGACGTTTTTCAATGGCAAAAATCAATGAATATTGTAAATGCACAAACAGTAATTTCTCCGCATTGCAAGGTGCAATTCTGAAATTTTTTGCTTTTTCCTGCTCCTCTTAGCATGATAAAGAAGATTCAAAGAGAGTGAGATGCCAGCTCCTTTCATTCAGTCAGTAGCTTCAATCATTTCTGGACATTTTTCAATGGCAAAAATCAATGAATATTGTAAATGCACAAACAGTAATTTCTCCGCATTGCAAGGTGCAATTCTGAATTTTTTTGCTTTTTCCTGCTCCTCTTAGCATGATAAAGAAGATTCAAAGAGAGTGAGATGCCAGCTCCTTTCATTCAGTCAGTAGCTTCAAACATTTCTGGTATAAACATTTCTGGACGTTTTTCAATGGCAAAAATCAATGAATATTGTAAATGCACAAACAGTAATATCTCCACATTGCAAGGTGCAATTCTGAAATTTTTTTTTGCTTTTTCCTGCTAATCCTAGCATGATAAAGAAGATTCAAAGAGAGTGAGATGCCAGCTCCTTTCATTCAGTCAGTAGCTTCAATCATTTCTGGTATATGAATAACATGATGTTTTTCAATGGCAAAAATCAATGAATATTGTAAATGCACAAACAGTAATTTCTCCGCATTGCAAGGTGCAATTCTGAAATTTTTTGCTTTTTCCTGCTCCTCTTAGCATGGTAAAGAAGATTCAAAGAGAGTGAGATGCCAGCTCCTTTCATTCAGTCAGTAGCTTCAATCATTTCTGGACGTTTTTCAATGGCAAAAATCAATGAATATTGTAAATGCACAAACAGTAATTTCTCCGCATTGCAAGGTGCAATTCTGAAATTTTTTGCTTTTTCCTGCTCCTCTTAGCATGATAAAGAAGATTCAAAGAGAGTGAGATGCCAGCTCCTTTCATTCAGTCAGTAGCTTCAATCATTTCTGGACGTTTTTCAATGGCAAAAATCAATGAATATTGTAAATGCACAAACAGTAATTTCTCCGCATTGCAAGGTGCAATTCTGAAATGTTTTGCTTTTTCCTGCTCCTCTTAGCATGATAAAGAAGATTCAAAGAGAGTGAGATGCCAGCTCCTTTCATTCAGTCAGTAGCTTCAATCATTTCTGAGTATGAATAACATGATGTTTTTCAATGGCAAAAATCAATGAATATTGTAAATGCACAAACAGTAATTTCTCCACATTGCAAGGTGCAATTCTGAAATTTTTTGCTTTTTCCTGCTCCTCTTAGCATGATAAAGAAGATTCAAAGAGAGTGAGATGCCAGCTCCTTTCATTCAGTCAGTAGCTTCAATCATTTCTGGACGTTTTTCAATGGCAAAAATCAATGAATATTGTAAATGCACAAACAGTAATTTCTCCGCATTGCAAGGTGCAATTCTGAAATTTTTTGCTTTTTCCTGCTCCTCTTAGCATGATAAAGAAGATTCAAAGTGAGTGAGATGCCAGCTCCTTTCATTCAGTCATTAGCTTCAATCATTTCTGGACATTTTTCAATGGCAAAAATCAATGAATATTGTAAATGCACAAACAGTAATTTCTCCGCATTGCAAGGTGCAATTCTGAATTTTTTTGCTTTTTCCTGCTCCTCTTAGCATGATAAAGAAGATTCAAAGAGAGTGAGATGCCAGCTCCTTTCATTCAGTCAGTAGCTTCAAACATTTCTGGTATAAACATTTCTGGACGTTTTTCAATGGCAAAAATCAATGAATATTGTAAATGCACAAACAGTAATATCTCCACATTGCAAGGTGCAATTCTGAAATTTTTTGCTTTTTCCTGCTAATCCTAGCATGATAAAGAATATTCAAATAGAGTGAGATGCCAGCTCCTTTCATTCAGTCAGTAGCTTCAAACATTTCTGGACGTTTTTCAATGGCAAAAATCAATGAATATTGTAAATGCACAAACAGTAATATCTCCACATTGCAAGGTGCAATTCTGAAATTTTTTGCTTTTTCCTGCTAATCCTAGCATGATAAAGAAGATTCAAAGAGAGTGAGATGCCAGGTCCTTTCATTCAGTCAGTAGCCTCAAACATTTCTGGTATATGAATAACATGATGTTTTTCAATGGCAAAAATCAATGAATATTGTAAATGCACAAACAGTAATATCTCCACATTGCAAGGTGCAATTCTGAAATTTTTTGCTTTTTCCTGCTAATCCTATTATGATAAAGAAGATTCAAAGAGAGTGAGATGCCAGCTCCTTTCATTCAGTCAGTAGCTTCAAACATTTCTGGACGTTTTTCAATGGCAAAAATCAATGAATATTGTAAATGCACAAACAGTAATATCTCCACATTGCAAGGTGCAATTCTGAAATTTTTTGCTTTTTCCTGCTACTCCTAGCATGATAAAGAAGATTCAAAGAGAGTGAGATGCCAGCTCCTTTCATTCAGTCAGTAGCTTCAAACATTTCTGGACGTTTTTCAATGGCAAAAATCAATGAATATTGTAAATGCACAAACAGTAATATCTCCACATTGCAAGGTGCAATTCTGAAATTTTTTGCTTTTTCCTGCTAATCCTAGCATGATAAAGAAGATTCAAATAGAGTGAGATGCCAGCTCCTTTCATTCAGTCAGTAGCTTCAAACATTTCTGGACGTTTTTCAATGGCAAAAATCAATGAATATTGTAAATGCACAAACAGTAATATCTAAACATTGCAAGGTGCAATTCTGAAATTTTTTGCTTTTTCCTGCTAATCCTAGCATGATAAAGAAGATTCAAAGATAGTGAGATGCCAGATCCTTTCATTCAGTCAGTAGCTTCAAACATTTCTGGTATATGAATAACATGATGTTTTTCAATGGCAAAAATCAATGAATATTGTAAATGCACAAACAGTAATATCTCCACATTGCAAGGTGCAATTCTGAAATTTTTTGCTTTTTCCTGCTAATCCTAGCATGATAAAGAACATTCAAAGTGAGTGAGATGCCAGCTCCCTTCATTCAGTCAGTAGCTTCAAACATTTCTGGACGTTTTTCAATGGCAAAAATCAATGAATACTGTAAATGCACAAACAGTAAGATCTTCACATTGCAAGGTGCAATTCTGAAACCTTGCAATGCGGAGAAATTACTGTTTGTGCATTTACAATATTCATTGATTTTTGCCATTGAAAAACGTCCAGAAATGATTGAAGCTACTGACTGAATGAAAGGAGCTGGCATCTCACTCTCTTTGAATCTTCTTTATCATGCTAAGAGGAGCAGGAAAAAGCAAAAAATTTCAGAATTGCACCTTGCAATGCGGAGAAATTACTGTTTGTGCATTTACAATATTCATTGATTTTTGCCATTGAAAAACATCATGTTATTCATATACCAGAAATGTTTGAAGCTACTGACTGAATGAAAGGAGCTGGCATCTCACTCTCTTTGAATCTTCTTTATCATGCTAAGAGGAGCAGGAAAAAGCAAAAAATTTCAGAATTGCACCTTGCAATGCGGAGAAATTACTGTTTGTGCATTTACAATATTCATTGATTTTTGCCATTGAAAAACGTCCAGAAATGATTGAAGCTACTGACTGAATGAAAGGAGCTGGCATCTCACTCTCTTTGAATCTTCTTTATCATGCTAAGAGGAGCAGGAAAAAGCAAAAAATTTCAGAATTGCACCTTGCAATGCGGAGAAATTACTGTTTGTGCATTTACAATATTCATTGATTTTTGCCATTGAAAAACGTCCAGAAATGATTGAAGCTACTGACTGAATGAAAGGAGCTGGCATCTCACTCTCTTTGAATCTTCTTTATCATGCTAAGAGGAGCAGGAAAAAGCAAAAAAATTCAGAATTGCACCTTGCAATGCGGAGAAATTACTGTTTGTGCATTTACAATATTCATTGATTTTTGCCATTGAAAAACATCCAGAAATGATTGAAGCCACTGACTGAATGAAAGGAGCTGGCATCTCACTCTCTTTGAATCTTCTTTATCATGCTAAGAGGAGCAGGAAAAAGCAAAAAATTTCAGAATTGCACCATGCAATGCGGAGAAATTACTGCTTGTGCATTTACAATATTCATTGATTTTTGCCATTGAAAAACGTCCAGAAATGATTGAAGCTACTGACTGAATGAAAGGAGCTGGCATCTCACTCTCTTTGAATCTTCTTTATCATGCTAAGAGGAGCAGGAAAAAGCAAAAAATTTCAGAATTGCATCTTGCAATGCGGAGAAATTACTGTTTGTGCATTTACAATATTTATTGATTTTTGCCATTGAAACACGTCCAGAAATGTTTGAAGCTACTGACTGAATGAAAGGAGCTGGCATCTCACTCTCTTTGAATCTTCTTTATCATGATAGGATTAGCAGGAAAAAGCAAAAAATTTCAGAATTGCACCTTGCAATGTGGAGATATTACTGTTTGTGCATTTACAATATTCATTGATTTTTGCCATTGAAAAACGTCCAGAAATGTTTGAAGCTACTGACTGAATGCAAGGAGCTGGCATCTCACTCTCTTTGAATCTTCTTTATCATGCTAGGGTTAGCAGGAAAAAGCAAAAAATTTCAGAATTGCACCTTGCAATGTGGAGATATTACTGTTTGTGCATTTACAATATTCATTGATTTTTGCCATTGAAAAACGTCCAGAAATGTTTATACCAGAAATGTTTGAAGCTACTGACTGAATGAAAGGAGCTGGCATCTCACTCTCTTTGAATCTTATTTATCATGCTAAGAGGAGCAGGAAAAAGCAAAAAATTTCAGAATTGCACCTTGCAATGCGGAGAAATTACTGTTTGTGCATTTACAATATTCATTGATTTTTGCCATTGAAAAACGTCCAGAAATGTTTATACCAGAAATGTTTGAAGCTACTGACTGAATGAAAGGAGCTGGCATTTCACTCTCTTTGAATCTTCTTTATCATGCTAGGATTAGCAGGAAAAAGCAAAAAATTTCAGAATTGCACCTTGCAATGTGGAGATATTACTGTTTGTGCATTTACAATATTCATTGATTTTTGCCATTGAAAAACGTCCAGAAATGTTTGAAGCTACTGACTGAATGAAAGGAGCTGGCATCTCACTCTATTTGAATCTTCTTTATCATGCTAGGATTAGCAGGAAAAAGCAAAAAATTTCAGAATTGCACCTTGCAATGTGGAGATATTACTGTTTGTGCATTTACAATATTCATTGATTTTTGCCATTGAAAAACGTCCAGAAATGTTTATACCAGAAATGTTTGAAGCTACTGACTGAATGAAAGGAGCTGGCATCTCACTCTCTTTGAATCTTCTTTATTATGCTAAGAGGAGCAGGAAAAAGCAAAAAAATTCAGAATTGCACCTTGCAATGCGGAGAAATTACTGTTTGTGCATTTACAATATTCATTGATTTTTGCCATTGAAACACGTCCAGAAATGTTTGAAGCTACTGACTGAATGAAAGGAGCTGGCATCTCACTCTCTTTGAATCTTCTTTATCATGATAGGATTAGCAGGAAAAAGCAAAAAATTTCAGAATTGCACCTTGCAATGTGGAGATATTACTGTTTGTGCATTTACAATATTCATTGATTTTTGCCATTGAAAAACGTCCAGAAATGTTTATACCAGAAATGTTTGAAGCTACTGACTGAATGAAAGGAGCTGGCATCTCACTCTCTTTGAATCTTCTTTATCATGCTAAGAGGAGCAGGAAAAAGCAAAAAAATTCAGAATTGCACCTTGCAATGCGGAGAAATTACTGTTTGTGCATTTACAATATTCATTGATTTTTGCCATTGAAAAACATCATGTTATTCATATACCAGAAATGATTGAAGCTACTGACTGAATGAAAGGAGCTGGCATCTCACTCTCTTTGAATCTTCTTTATCATGCTAGGATTAGCAGGAAAAAGCAAAAAATTTCAGAATTGCACCTTGCTATGTGGAGATATTACTGTTTGTGCATTTACAATATTCATTGATTTTTGCCATTGAAAAACGTCCAGAAATGTTTGAAGCTACTGACTGAATGAAAGGAGCTGGCATCTCACTCTCTTTGAATCTTCTTTATCATGCTAGGATTAGCAGGAAAAAGCAAAAAATTTCAGAATTGCACCTTGCAATGTGGAGATATTACTGTTTGTGCATTTACAATATTCATTGATTTTTGCCATTGAAAAACGTCCAGAAATGTTTGAAGCTACTGACTGAATGAAAGGAGCTGGCATATCACTCTCTTTGAATCTTCTTTATCATGCTAGGAGTAGCAGGAAAAAGCAAAAAATTTAAGAATTGCACCTTGCAATGTGGAGATATTACTGTTTGTGCATTTACAATATTCATTGATTTTTTCCATTGAAAAACGTCCAGAAATATTTGAAGCTACTGACTGAATGAAAGGAGCTGGCATCTCACTCTCTTTGAATCTTCTTTATCATGCTAGGATTAGCAGGAAAAAGCAAAAAATTTCAGAATTGCACCTTGCAATGTGGAGATATTACTGTTTGTGCATTTACAATATTCATTGATTTTTGCCATTGAAAAACATCATGTTATTCATATACCAGAAATGTTTGAAGCTACTGACTGAATGAAAGGAGCTGGCATTTCACTCTCTTTGAATCTTCTTTATCATGCTAGGATTAGCAGGAAAAAGCAAAAAATTTCAGAATTGCACCTTGCAATGTGGAGATATTACTGTTTGTGCATTTACAATATTCATTGATTTTTGCCATTGAAAAACGTCCAGAAATGTTTGAAGCTACTGACTGAATGAAAGGAGCTGGCATCTCACTCTATTTGAATCTTCTTTATCATGCTAGGATTAGCAGGAAAAAGCAAAAAATTTCAGAATTGCACCTTGCAATGTGGAGATATTACTGTTTGTGCATTTACAATATTCATTGATTTTTGCCATTGAAAAACGTCCAGAAATGTTTATACCAGAAATGTTTGAAGCTACTGACTGAATGAAAGGAGCTGGCATCTCACTCTCTTTGAATCTTCTTTATCATGCTAAGAGGAGCAGGAAAAAGCAAAAAAATTCAGAATTGCACCTTGCAATGCGGAGAAATTACTGTTTGTGCATTTACAATATTCATTGATTTTTGCCATTGAAAAACGTCCAGAAATGATTGAAACTACTGACTGAATGAAAGGAGCTGGCATCTCACTCTCTTTGAATCTTCTTTATCATGCTAAGAGGAGCAGGAAAAAGCAAAAAATTTCAGAATTGCACCTTGCAATGCGGAGAAATTACTGTTTGTGCATTTACAATATTCATTGATTTTTGCCATTGAAAAAGGTCCAGAAATGATTGAAGCTACTGACTGAATGAAAGGAGCTGGCATCTCACTCTCTTTGAATCTTCTTTATCATGCTAAGAGGAGCAGGAAAAAGCAAAAAATTTCAGAATTGCACCTTGCAATGCGGAGAAATTACTGTTTGTGCATTTACAATATTCATTGATTTTTGCCATTGAAAAACATCATGTTATTCATACCCAGAAATGATTGAAGCTACTGACTGAATGAAAGGAGCTGGCATCTCACTCTCTTTGAATCTTCTTTATCATGCTAAGAGGAGCAGGAAAAAGCAAAAAATTTCAGAATTGCACCTTGCAATGCGGAGAAATTACTGTTTGTGCATTTACAATATTCATTGATTTTTGCCATTGAAAAACGTCCAGAAATGATTGTAGCTACTGACTGAATGAAAGGAGCTGGCATCTCACTCTCTTTGAATCTTCTTTATCATGCTAAGAGGAGCAGGAAAAAGCAAAAAATTTCAGAATTGCACCTTGCAATGCGGAGAAATTACTGTTTGTGCATTTACAATATTCATTGATTTTTGCCATTGAAAAACGTCCAGAAATGATTGAAGCTACTGACTGAATCAAAGGAGTTGGCATCTCACTCTCTTTGAATCTTCTTTACCATGCTAAGAGGAGCAGGAAAAAGCAAAAAATTTCAGAATTGCACCTTGCAATGCGGAGAAATTACTGTTTGTGCATTTACAATATTCATTGATTTTTGACATTGAAAAACATCATGTTATTCATATACCAGAAATAATTGAAGCTACTGACTGAATGAAAGGAGCTGGCATCTCACTCTCTTTGAATCTTCTTTATCATGCTAAGAGGAGCAGGAAAAAGCAAAAAATTTCAGAATTGCACCTTGCAATGCGGAGAAATTACTGTTTGTGCATTTACAATATTCATTGATTTTTGCCATTGAAAAACGTCCAGAAATGATTGAAGCTACTGACTGAATGAAAGGAGCTGGCATCTCACTCTCTTTGAATCTTCTTTATGATGCTAAGAGGAGCAGGAAAAAGCAAAAAATTTCAGAATTGCACCTTGCAATGCGGAGAAATTACTGTTTGTGCATTTACAATATTCATTGATTTTTGCCATTGAAAAACGTCCAGAAATGATTGAAGCTACTGACTGAATGAAAGGAGCTGGCATCTCACTCTCTTTGAATCTTCTTTATCATGCTAAGAGGAGCAGGAAAAAGCAAAAAATTTCAGAATTGCACCTTGCAATGCGGAGAAATTACTGTTTGTGCATTTACAATATTCATTGATTTTTGCCATTGAAAAACATCATGTTATTCATATACCAGAAATGATTGAAGCTACTGACTGAATGAAAGGAGCTGGCATCTCACTCTCTTTGAATCTTCTTTATCATGCTAAGAGGAGCAGGAAAAAGCAAAAAATTTCAGAATTGCACCTTGCAATGCGGAGAAATTACTGTTTGTGCATTTACAATATTCATTGATTTTTGCCATTGAAAAACGTCCAGAAATGATTGAAGCTACTGACTGAATGAAAGGAGCTGGCATCTCACTCTTTTTGAATCTTCTTTATCATGCTAAGAGGAGCAGGAAAAAGCAAAAAATTTCAGAATTGCACCTTGCAATGCGGAGAAATTACTGTTTGTGCATTTACAATATTCATTGATTTTTGCCATTGAAAAACGTCCAGAAATGATTGAAGCTACTGACTGAATGAAAGGAGCTGGCATCTCACTCTCTTTGAATCTTCTTTATCATGGTAAGAGGAGCAGGAAAAAGCAAAAAATTTCAGAATTGCAACTTGCAATGCGGAGAAATTACTGTTTGTGCATTTACAATATTCATTGATTTTTGCCATTGAAAAACGTCCAGAAATGATTGAAGCTACTGACTGAATGAAAGGAGCTGGCATCTCACTCTCTTTGAATCTTCTTTATCATGCTAAGAGGAGCAGGAAAAAGCAAAAAATTTCAGAATTGCACCTTGCAATGCGGAGAAATTACTGTTTGTGCATTTACAATATTCATTGATTTTTGCCATTGAAAAACGTCCAGAAATGATTGAAGCTACTGACTGAATGAAAGGAGCTGGCATCTCACTCTCTTTGAATCTTCTTTATCATGCTAAGAGGAGCAGGAAAAAGCAAAAAATTTCAGAATTGCAACTTGCAATGCGGAGAAATTACTGTTTGTGCATTTACAATATTCATTGATTTTTGCCATTGAAAAACATCATGTTATTCATATACCAGAAATGTTTGAAGCTACTGACTGAATGAAAGAAGCTGGCATCTCACTATCTTTGAATCTTCTTTATCATGCTAAGAGGAGCAGGAAAAAGCAAAAAATTTCAGAATTGCACCTTACAATGCGGAGAAATTACTGTTTGTGCATTTACAATATTCATTGATTTTTGCCATTGAAAAACGTCCAGAAATGATTGAAGCTACTGACTGAATGAAAGGAGCTGGCATCTCACTCTCTTTGAATCTTCTTTATCATGCTAAGAGGAGCAGGAAAAAGCAAAAAATTTCAGAATTGCACCTTGCAATGCGGAGAAATTACTGTTTGTGCATTTACAATATTCATTGATTTTTGCCATTGAAAAACGTCCAGAAATGTTTGAAGCTACTGACTGAATGAAAGGAGCTGGCATCTTACTCTCTTTGAATCTTCTTTATCATGCTAGGATTAGCAGGAAAAAGCAAAAAATTTCAGAA
This sequence comes from Phyllobates terribilis, assembly GCF_046119375.1. Lineage (NCBI taxonomy): Eukaryota > Metazoa > Chordata > Amphibia > Anura > Dendrobatidae > Phyllobates > Phyllobates terribilis. Next base: position 37,382 of record NW_027365574.1, on the reverse strand, counting down.
TTGCACCTTGCAATGTGGAGATATTACTGTTTGTGCATTTACAATATTCATTGATTTTTGCCATTGAAAAACGTCCAGAAATGTTTGAAGCTACTGACTGAATGAAAGGAGCAGGCATCTCACTCTCTTTGAATCTTCTTTATCATGCTAGGAGTAGCAGGAAAAAGCAAAAAATTTCAGAATTGCACCTTGCAATGTGGAGATATTACTGTTTGTGCATTTACAATATTCATTGATTTATGCCATTGAAAAACGTCCAGAAATGTTTGAAGCTACTGACTGAATGAAAGGAGCTGGCATCTCACTCTCTTTGAATCTTCTTTATCATGCTAGGATTAGCAGGAAAAAGCAAAAAATTTCAGAATTGCACCTTGCAATGTGGAGATATTACTGTTTGTGCATTTACAATATTCATTGATTTTTGCCATTGAAAAACGTCCAGAAATGTTTATACCAGAAATGTTTGAAGCTACTGACTGAATGAAAGGAGCTGGCATCTCACTCTCTTTGAATCTTCTTTATCATGCTAAGAGGAGCAGGAAAAAGCAAAAAATTTCAGAATTGCACCTTGCAATGCGGAGAAATTACTGTTTGTGCATTTACAATATTCATTGATTTTTGCCATTGAAAAACGTCCAGAAATGATTGAAGCTACTGACTGAATGAAATGAGCTGGCATCTCACTCTCTTTGAATCTTCTTTATCATGCTAAGAGGAGCAGGAAAAAGCAAAAAATTTCAGAATTGCACCTTGCAATGCGGAGAAATTACTGTTTGTGCATTTACAATATTCATTGATTTTTGCCATTGAAAAACATCATGTTATTCATATACCAGAAATGATTGAAGCTACTGACTGAATGAAAGGAGCTGGCATCTCACTCTCTTTGAATCTTCTTTATCATGCTAAGAGGAGCAGGAAAAAGCAAAAAATTTCAGAATTGCACCTTGCAATGCGGAGAAATTACTGTTTGTGCATTTACAATATTCATTGATTTTTGCCATTGAAAAACGTCCAGAAATGATTGAAGCTCCTGACTGAATGAAAGGAGCTGGCATCTCACTCTCTTTGAATCTTCTTTATCATGCTAAGAGGAGCAGGAAAAAGCAAAAAATTTCAGAATTGCACCTTGCAATGCGGAGAAATTACTGTTTGTGCATTTACAATATTCATTGATTTTTGCCATTGAAAAACGTCCAGAAATGATTGAAGCTACTGACTGAATGAAAGGAGCTGGCATCTCACTCTCTTTGAATCTTCTTTATCATGCTAAGAGGAGCAGGAAAAAGCAAAAAATTTCAGAATTGCAACTTGCAATGCGGAGAAATTACTGTTTGTGCATTTACAATATTCATTGATTTTTGCCATTGAAAAACATCATGTTATTCATATACCAGAAATGATTGAAGCTACTGACTGAATGAAAGGAGCTGGCATCTCACTCTCTTTGAATCTTCTTTATCATGCTAAGAGGAGCACTAAAAAGCAAAAAATTTCAGAATTGCACCTTGCAATGCGGAGAAATTACTGTTTGTGCATTTACAATATTCATTGATTTTTGCCATTGAAAAACGTCCAGAAATGATTGAAGCTACTGACTGAATGAAAGGAGCTGGCATCTCACTCTCTTTGAATCTTCTTTATCATGCTAAGAGGAGCAGGAAAAAGCAAAAAATTTCAGAATTGCACCTTGCAATGCGGAGAAATTACTGTTTGTGCATTTACAATATTCATTGATTTTTGCCATTGAAAAACATCATGTTATTCATATCCCAGAAATGTTTGAAGCTACTGACTGAATGAAAGAAGCTGGCAACTCACTCTCTTTGAATCTTCTTTATCATGCTAAGAGGAGCAGGAAAAAGCAAAAAATTTCAGAATTGCACCTTGCAATGCGGAGAAATTACTGTTTGTGCATTTACAATATTCATTGATTTTTGCAATTGAAAAACGTCCAGAAATGATTGAAGCTACTGACTGAATGAAAGGAGCTGGCATCTCACTCTCTTTGAATCTTCTTTATCATGTTAAGAGGAGCAGGAAAAAGCAAAAAATTTCAGAATTGCACCTTGCAATGCGGAGAAATTACTGTTTGTGCATTTACAATATTCATTGATTTTTGCCATTGAAAAACGTCCAGAAATGATTGAAGCTACTGACTGAATGAAAGGAGCTGTTATCTCACTCTCTTTGAATCTTGTTTATCATGCTAAGAGGAGCAGGAAAAAGCAAAAAATTTCAGAATTGCACCTTGCAATGCGGAGAAATTACTGTTTGTGCATTTACAATATTCATTGATTTTTGCCATTGAAAAACATCATGTTATTCATATACCAGAAATGATTGAAGCTACTGACTGAATGAAAGGAGCTGGCATCTCACACTCTTTGAATCTTCTTTATCATGCTAAGAGGAGCAGGAAAAAGTAAAAAATTTCAGAATTGCACCTTGCAATGCGGAGAAATTACTGTTTGTGCATTTACAATATTCAATGATTTTTGCCATTGAAAAACGTCCAGAAATGATTGAAGCTACTGACTGAACGAAAGGAGCTGGCATCTCACTCTCTTTGAATCTTCTTTATCATGCTAAGAGGAGCAGGAAAAAGCAAAAAATTTCAGAATTGCACCTTGCAATGCGGAGAAATTACTGTTTGTGCATTTACAATATTCATTGATTTTTGCATTGAAAAACATCATGTTATTCATATACCAGAAATGTTTGAAGCTACTGACTGAATGAAAGGAGCTGGCATCTCACTCTCTTTGAATCTTCTTCATAATGCTAAGAGGAGCAGGAAAAAGCAAAAAATTTCAGAATTGCACCTTGCAATGCGGAGAAATTACTGTTTGTGCATTTACAATATTCATTGATTTTTGCCATTGAAAAACGTCCAGAAATGATTGAAGCTACTGACTGAATGAAAGGAGCTGGCATCTCACTCTCTTTGAATCTTCTTTATCATGCTAAGAGGAGCAGGAAAAAGCAAAAAATTTCAGAATTGCACCTTGCAATGCGGAGAAATTACTGTTTGTGCATTTACAATATTCATTGATTTTTGCCATTGAAAAACATCATGTTATTCATATACCAGAAATGTTTGAAGCTACTGACTGAATGAAAGGAGCTGGCATCTCACTCTCTTTGAATCTTCTTTATCATGCTAAGAGGAGCAGGAAAAAGCAAAAAATTTCAGAATTGCACCTTGCAATGCGGATAAATTACTGTTTGTGCATTTACAATATTCATTGATTTTTGCCATTGAAAAATGTCCAGAAATGATTGAAGCTACTGACTGAATGAAAGGAGCTGGCATCTCACTCTCTTTGAATCTTGTTTATCATGCTAAGAGGAGCAGGAAAAAGCAAAAAATTTCAGAATTGCACCTTGCAATGCGGAGAAATTACTGTTTGTGCATTTACAATATTCATTGATTTTTGCCATTGAAAAACGTCCAGAAATTATTGAAGCTACTGACTGAATGAAAGGAGCTGGCATCTCACTCTCTTTGAAACTTCTTTATCATGGTAAGAGGAGCAGGAAAAAGCAAAAATTTTCAGAATTGCACCTTGCAATGCGGAGAAATTACTGTTTGTGCATTTACAATATTCATTGATTTTTGCCATTGAAAAACGTCCAGAAATAATTGAAGCTACTGACTGAATGAAAGGAGCTGGCATCTCACTCTCTTTGAATCTTCTTTATCATGCTAAGAGGAGCAGGAAAAAGCAAAAAATTTCAGAATTGCACCTTGCAATGCGGAGAAATTACTGTTTGTGCATTTACAATATTCATTGATTTTTGCCATTGAAAAACATCATGTTATTCATATACTAGAAATGTTTGAAGCTACTGACTGAATGAAAGGAGCTGGCATCTCACTCTCTTTGAATCTTCTTTATCATGCTAAGAGGAGCAGGAAAAAGCAAAAAATTTCAGAATTGCACCTTGCAATGCGGAGAAATTACTGTTTGTGCATTTACAATATTCATTGATTTTTGCCATTGAAAAACATCATGTTATTCATATACCAGAAATGATTGAAGCTACTGACTGAATGAAAGGAGCTGGCATCTCACTCTCTTTGAATCTTCTTTATCATGCTAAGAGGAGCAGGATAAAGCAAAAAATTTCAGACTTGCACCTTGCAATGCGGAGAAATTACTGTTTGTGCATTTACAATATTCATTGATTTTTGCCATTGAAAAACATCATGTTATTCATATACCAGAAATGTTTGAAGCTACTGACTGAATGAAAGGAGCTGGCATCTCACTCTCTTTGAATCTTCTTTATCATGCTAAGAGGAGCAGGAAAAAGCAAAAAATTTCAGACTTGCACCTTGCAATGCGGAGAAATTACTGTTTGTGCATTTACAATATTCATTGATTTTTGCCATTGAAAAACATCATGTTATTCATATACCAGAAATGTTTGAAGCTACTGACTGAATGAAAGGAGCTGGCATCTCACTCTCTTTGAATCTTCTTTATCATGCTAAGAGGAGCAGGAAAAAGCAAAAAATTTCAGAATTGCACCTTGCAATGCGGAGAAATTACTGTTTGTGCATTTACAATATTCATTGATTTTTGCCATTGAAAAACGTCCAGAAATGATTGAAGGTACTGACTGAATGAAAGGAGCTGGCATCTCACTCTCTTTGAATCTTCTTTATCATGCTAAGAGGAGCAGGAAAAAGCAAAAAATTTCAGAATTGCACCTTGCAATGCGGAGAAATTACTGTTTGTGCATTTACAATATTCATTGATTTTTGCCATTGAAAAACGTCCAGAAATGATTGAAGCTACTGACTGAATGAAAGGAGCTGGCATCTCACTCTCTTTGAATCTTCTTTATCATGCTAAGAGGAGCATGAAAAAGCAAAAAATTTCAGAATTGCACCTTGCAATGCGGAGAAATTACAGTTTGTGCATTTACAATATTCATTGATTTTTGCCATTGAAAAACGTCCAGAAATGATTGAAGCTACTGACTGAATGAAAGGAGCTGGCATCTCACTCTCTTTGAATCTTCTTTATCATGCTAAGAGGAGCAGGAAAAAGCAAAAAATTTCAGAATTGCACCTTGCAATGCGGAGAAATTACTGTTTGTGCATTTACAATATTCGTTGATTTTTGCCATTGAAAAACGTCCAGAAATGATTGAAGCTACTGACTGAATGAAAGGAGCTGGCATCTCACTCTCTTTGAATCTTCTTTATCATGCTAAGAGGAGCAGGAAAAAGCAAAAAATTTCAGAATTGCACCTTGCAATGCGGAGAAATTACAGTTTGTGCATTTACAATATTCATTGATTTTTGCCATTGAAAAACGTCCAGAAATGATTGAAGCTACTGACTGAATGAAAGGAGCTGGCATCTCACTCTCTTTGAATCTTCTTTATCATGCTAAGCGGAGCAGGAAAAAGCAAAAAATTTCAGAATTGCACCTTGCAATGCGGAGAAATTACTGTTTGTGCATTTACAATATTCATTGATTTTTGCCATTGAAAAACGTCCAGAAATGATTGAAGCTACTGACTGAATGAAAGGAGCTGGCATCTCACTCTCTTTGAATCTTCTTTATCATGCTAAGAGGAGCAGGAAAAAGCAAAAAATTTCAGAATTGCACCTTGCAATGCGGAGAAATTACTGTTTGTGCATTTACAATATTCATTGATTTTTGCCATTGAAAAATGTCCAGAAATGATTGAAGCTACTGACTGAATGAAAGGAGCTGGCATCTCACTCTCTTTGAATCTTCTTTATCATGCTAAGAGGAGCAGGAAAAAGCAAAAAATTTCAGAATTGCGCCTTGCAATGCGGAGAAATTACTGTTTGTGCATTTACAAAATTCATTGATTTTTGCCATTGAAAAACATCATGTTATTCATATACCAGAAATGATTGAAGCTACTGACTGAAGGAAAGGAGCTGGCATCTCACTCTCTTTGAATCTTCTTTATCATGCTAAGAGGAGCAGGAAAAAGCAAAAAATTTCAGAATTGCACCTTGCAATGCGGAGAAATTACTGTTTGTGCATTTACAATATTCATTGATTTTTGCCATTGAAAAACGTCCAGAAATGATTGAAGCTACTGACTGAATGAAAGGAGCTGGCATCTCACTCTCTTTGAATCTTCTTTATCATGCTAAGAGGAGCAGGAAAAAGTAAAAAATTTCAGAATTGCACCTTGCAATGCGGAGAAATTACTGTTTGTGCATTTACAATATTCAATGATTTTTGCCATTGAAAAACGTCCAGAAATGATTGAAGCTACTGACTGAATGAAAGGAGCTGGCATCTCACTCTCTTTGAATCTTGTTTATCATGCTAAGAGGAGCAGGAAAAAGCAAAAAATTTCAGAATTGCACCTTGCAATGTGGAGAAATTACTGTTTGTGCATTTACAATATTCATTGATTTTTGCCATTGAAAAACGTCCAGAAATGATTGAAGCTACTGACTGAATGAAAGGAGCTGGCATCTCACTCTCTTTGAATCTTCTTTATCATGCTAAGAGGAGCAGGAAAAAGCAAAAAATTTCAGAATTGCACCTTGCAATGCGGAGAAATTACTGTTTGTGCATTTACAATATTCATTGATTTTTGCTATTGAAAAACATCATGTTATTCATATACCAGAAATGATTGAAGCTACTGACTGAATGAAAGGAGCTGGCATCTCACTCTCTTTGAATCTTCTTTATCATGCTAAGAGGAGCAGGAAAAAGCAAAAAATTTCAGAATTGCACCTTGCAATGCAGAGAAATTACAGTTTGTGCATTTACAATATTCATTGATTTTTGCCATTGAAAAACGTCCAGAAATGATTGAAGCTACTGACTGAATGAAAGGAGCTGGCATCTCACTCTCTTTGAATCTTCTTTATCATGCTAAGAGGAGCAGGAAAAAGCAAAAAATTTCAGAATTGCACCTTGCAATGCGGAGAAATTACTGTTTGTGCATTTACAATATTCATTGATTTTTGCCATTGAAAAACGTCCAGAAATGATTGAAGGTACTGACTGAATGAAAGGAGCTGGCATATCACTCTCTTTGAATCTTCTTTATCATGCTAAGAGGAGCAGGAAAAAGCAAAAAATTTCAGAATTGCACCTTGCAATGCGGAGAAATTACTGTTTGTGCATTTACAATATTCATTGATTTTTGCCATTGAAAAACGTCCAGAAATGATTGAAGCTACTGACTGAATGAAAGGAGCTGGCATCTCACTCTCTTTGAATCTTCTTTATCATGCTAAGAGGAGCAGGAAAAAGCAAAAAATTTCAGAATTGCACCTTGCAATGCGGAGAAATTACTGTTTGTGCATTTACAATATTCATTGATTTTTGCCATTGAAAAATGTCCAGAAATGATTGAAGCTACTGACTGAATGAAAGGAGCTGGCATCTCACTCTCTTTGAATCTTCTTTATCATGCTAAGAGGAGCAGGAAAAAGCAAAAAATTTCAGAATTGCGCCTTGCAATGCGGAGAAATTACTGTTTGTGCATTTACAAAATTCATTGATTTTTGCCATTGAAAAACATCATGTTATTCATATACCAGAAATGATTGAAGCTACTGACTGAAGGAAAGGAGCTGGCATCGCACTCTCTTTGAATCTTCTTTATCATGCTAAGAGGAGCGAAAAAAGCAAAAAATTTCAGAATTGCACCTTGCAATGCGGAGAAATTACTGTTTGTGCATTTACAATATTCATTGATTTTTGCCATTGAAAAACATCCAGAAATGATTGTAGCTACTGACTGAATGAAAGGAGCTGGCATCTCACTCTCTTTGAATCTTCTTTATCATGCTAAGAGGAGCAGGAAAAAGCAAAAAATTTCAGAATTGCACCTTGCAATGCGGAGAAATTACTGTTTGTGCATTTACAATATTCATTGATTTTTGCCATTGAAAAACATCATGTTATTCATATACCAGAAATGATTGAAGCTACTGACTGAATGAAAGGAGCTGGCATCTCACTCTCTTTGAATCTTCTTTATCATGCTAAGAGGAGCAGGAAAAAGTAAAAAATTTCAGAATTGCACCTTGCAATGCGGAGAAATTACTGTTTGTGCATTTACAATATTCAATGATTTTTGCCATTGAAAAACGTCCAGAAATGATTGAAGCTACTGACTGAATGAAAGGAGCTGGCATCTCACTCTCTTTGAATCTTGTTTATCATGCTAAGAGGAGCAGGAAAAAGCAAAAAATTTCAGAATTCCACCTTGCAATGCGGAGAAATTACTGTTTGTGCATTTACAATATTCATTGATTTTTGCCATTGAAAAACGTCCAGAAATGTTTGAAGCTACTGACTGAATGAAAGGAGCTGGCATCTCACTCTCTTTGAATCTTCTTTATCATGCTAAGAGGAGCAGGAAAAAGCAAAAAATTTCAGAATTGCACCTTGCAATGCGGAGAAATTACTGTTTGTGCATTTACAATATTCATTGATTTTTGCCATTGAAAAACATCATGTTATTCATATACCAGAAATGATTGAAGCTACTGACTGAATGAAAGGAGCTGGCATCTCACTCTCTTTGAATCTTCTTTATCATGCTAAGAGGAGCAGGAAAAAGCAAAAAATTTCAGAATTGCACCTTGCAATGCGGAGAAATTACAGTTTGTGCATTTACAATATTCATTGATTTTTGCCATTGAAAAACGTCCAGAAATGATTGAAGCTACTGACTGAATGAAAGGAGATGGCATCTCACGCTCTTTGAATCTTGTTTATCATGCTAAGAGGAGCAGGAAAAAGCAAAAAATTTCAGAATTGCACCTTGCAATGCGGAGAAATTACTGTTTGTGCATTTACAATATTCATTGATTTTTGCCATTGAAAAATGTCCAGAAATGATTGAAGCTACTGACTGAATGAAAGGAGCTGGCATCTCACTCTCTTTGAATCTTCTTTATCATGCTAAGAGGAGCAGGAAAAAGCAAAAAATTTCAGAATTGCACCTTGCAATGCGGAGAAATTACTGTTTGTGCATTTACAATATTCATTGATTTTTGCTATTGAAAAACATCATGTTATTCATATACCAGAAATGATTGAAGCTACTGACAGAATGAAAGGAGCTGGCATCTCACTCTCTTTGAATCTTCTTTATCATGCTAAGAGGAGCAGGAAAAAGCAAAAAATTTCAGAATTGCACCTTGCAATGCGGAGAAATTACAGTTTGTGCATTTACAATATTCATTGATTTTTGCCATTGAAAAACGTCCAGAAATGATTGAAGCTACTGACTGAATGAAAGGAGCTGGCATCTCACTCTCTTTGAATCTTCTTTATCATGCTAAGAGGAGCAGGAAAAAGCAAAAAATTTCAGAATTGCACCTTGCAATGCGGAGAAATTACTGTTTGTGCATTTACAAAATTCATTGATTTTTGCCATTGAAAAACGTCCAGAAATGATTGAAGGTACTGACAGAATGAAAGGAGCTGGCATCTCACTCTCTTTGAATCTTCTTTATCATGCTAAGAGGAGCAGGAAAAAGCAAAAAATTTCAGAATTGCACCTTGCAATGCGGAGAAATTACTGTTTGTGCATTTACAATATTCATTGATTTTTGCCATTGAAAAACGTCCAGAAATGATTGAAGCTACTGACTGAATGAAAGGAGCTGGCATCTCACTCTCTTTGAATCTTCTTTATCATGCTAAGAGGAGCAGGAAAAAGCAAAAAATTTCAGAATTGCACCTTGCAATGCGGAGAAATTACTGTTTGTGCATTTACAATATTCATTGATTTTTGCCATTGAAAAACATCATGTTATTCATATACCAGAAATGATTGAAGCTAGTGACTGAATGAAAGGAGCTGGCATCTCACTCTCTTTGAATCTTCTTTATCATGCTAAGAGGAGCAGGAAAAAGCAAAAAATTTCAGAATTGCACCTTGCAATGCGGAGAAATTACTGTTTGTGCATTTACAATATTCATTGATTTTTGCCATTGAAAAACGTCCAGAAATGATTGAAGCTACTGACTGAATGAAAGGAGATGGCATCTCACTCTCTTTGAATCTTGTTTATCATGCTAAGAGGAGCAGGAAAAAGCAAAAAATTTCAGAATTGCACCTTGCAATGCGGAGAAATTACTGTTTGTGCATTTACAATATTCATTGATTTTTGCCATTGAAAAATGTCCAGAAATGATTGAAGCTACTGACTGAATGAAAGGAGCTGGCATCTCACTCTCTTTGAATCTTCTTTATCATGCTAAGAGGAGCAGGAAAAAGCAAAAAATTTCAGAATTGCACCTTGCAATGCGGAGAAATTACTGTTTGTGCATTTACAATATTCATTGATTTTTGCTATTGAAAAACATCATGTTATTCATATACCAGAAATGATTGAAGCTACTGACAGAATGAAAGGAGCTGGCATCTCACTCTCTTTGAATCTTCTTTATCATGCTAAGAGGAGCAGGAAAAAGCAAAAAATTTCAGAATTGCACCTTGCAATGCGGAGAAATTACAGTTTGTGCATTTACAATATTCATTGATTTTTGCCATTGAAAAACGTCCAGAAATGATTGAAGCTACTGACTGAATGAAAGGAGCTGGCATCTCACTCTCTTTGAATCTTCTTTATCATGCTAAGAGGAGCAGGAAAAAGCAAAAAATTTCAGAATTGCACCTTGCAATGCGGAGAAATTACTGTTTGTGCATTTACAATATTCATTGATTTTTGCCATTGAAAAACGTCCAGAAATGATTGAAGGTACTGACAGAATGAAAGGAGCTGGCATCTCACTCTCTTTGAATCTTCTTTATCATGCTAAGAGGAGCAGGAAAAAGCAAAAAATTTCAGAATTGCACCTTGCAATGCGGAGAAATTACTGTTTGTGCATTTACAATATTCATTGATTTTTGCCATTGAAAAATGTCCAGAAATGATTGAAGCTACTGACTGAATGAAAGGAGCTGGCATCTCACTCTCTTTGAATCTTCTTTATCATGCTAAGAGGAGCAGGAAAAAGCAAAAAATTTCAGAATTGCACCTTGCAATGCGGAGAAATTACTGTTTGTGCATTTACAATATTCATTGATTTTTGCCATTGAAAAATGTCCAGAAATGATTGAAGCTACTGACTGAATGAAAGGAGCTGGCATCTCACTCTCTTTGAATCTTCTTTATCATGCTAAGAGGAGCAGGAAAAAGCAAAAAATTTCAGAATTGCGCCTTGCAATGCGGAGAAATTACTGTTTGTGCATTTACAAAATTCATTGATTTTTGCCATTGAAAAACATCATGTTATTCATATACCAGAAATGATTGAAGCTACTGACTGAAGGAAAGGAGCTGGCATCTCACTCTCTTTGAATCTTCTTTATCATGCTAAGAGGAGCAGGAAAAAGTAAAAAATTTCAGAATTGCACCTTGCAATGCGGAGAAATTACTGTTTGTGCATTTACAATATTCAATGATTTTTGCCATTGAAAAACATCCAGAAATGATTGAAGCTACTGACTGAATGAAAGGAGCTGGCATCTCACTCTCTTTGAATCTTGTTTATCATGCTAAGAGGAGCAGGAAAAAGCAAAAAATTTCAGAATTGCACCTTGCAATGCGGAGAAATTACTGTTTGTGCATTTACAATATTCATTGATTTTTGCCATTGAAAAACGTCCAGAAATGATTGAAGCTACTGACTGAATGAAAGGAGCTGGCATCTCACTCTCTTTGAATCTTCTTTATCATGCTAAGAGGAGCAGGAAAAAGCAAAAAATTTCAGAATTGCACCTTGCAATGCGGAGAAATTACTGTTTGTGCATTTACAATATTCATTGATTTTTGCCATTGAAAAACATGTTATTCATATACCAGAAATGTTTGAAGCTCCTGACTGAATGAAAGGAGCTGGCACCTCACTCTCTTTGAATCTTCTTTATCATGCTAAGAGGAGCAGGAAAAAGCAAAAAATTTCAGAATTGCACCTTGCAATGCGGAGAAATTACAGTTTGTGCATTTACAATATTCATTGATTTTTGCCATTGAAAAACGTCCAGAAATGATTGAAGCTACTGACTGAATGAAAGGAGCTGTCATCTCACTCTCTTTGAATCTTCTTTATCATGCTAAGAGGAGCAGGAAAAAGCAAAAAATTTCAGAATTGCACCTTGCAATGCGGAGAAATTACTGTTTGTGCATTTACAATATTCATTGATTTTTGCCATTGAAAAATGTCCAGAAATGATTGAAGCTACTGACTGAATGAAAGGAGCTGGCATCTCACTCTCTTTGAATCTTCTTTATCATGCTAGGATTAGCAGGAAAAAGCAAAAAATTTCAGAATTGCACCTTGCAATGTGGAGATATTACTGTTTGTGCATTTACAATATTCATTGATTTTTGCCATTGAAAAACATGTTTTTCATATACCAGAAATGTTTGAAGCTACTGACTGAATGAAAGGAGCTGGCATCTCACTCTCTTTGAATCTTCTTTATCATGCTAGGATTAACAGGAAAAAGCAAAAAATTTCAGAATTTCACCTTGCAATGTGGAGATATTACTGTTTGTGCATTTACAATATTCATTGATTTTTGCCATTGAAAAACATGTTTTTCATATACCAGAAATGTTTGAAGCTACTGACTGAATGAAAGGAGCTGGCATCTCATTCTCTTTGAATCTTCTTTATCATGCTAGGATTAACAGGAAAAAGCAAAAAATTTCAGAATTGCACCTTGCAATGTGGAGATATTACTGTTTGTGCATTTACAATATTCATTGATTTTTGCCATTGAAAAATGTCCAGAAATGATTGAAGCTACTGACTGAATGAAAGGAGCTGGCATCTCACTCTCTTTGAATCTTCTTTATCATGCTAGGATTAGCAGGAAAAAGCAAAAAATTTCAGAATTGCACCTTGCAATGTGGAGATATTACTGTTTGTGCATTTACAATATTCATTGATTTTTGCCATTGAAAAACATGTTTTTCATATACCAGAAATGTTTGAAGCTACTGACTGAATGAAAGGAGCTGGCATCTCACTCTCTTTGAATCTTCTTTATCATGCTAGGATTAACAGGAAAAAGCAAAAAATTTCAGAATTTCACCTTGCAATGTGGAGATATTACTGTTTGTGCATTTACAATATTCATTGATTTTTGCCATTGAAAAACATGTTTTTCATATACCAGAAATGTTTGAAGCTACTGACTGAATGAAAGGAGCTGGCATCTCACTCTCTTTGAATCTTCTTTATCATGCTAGGATTAACAGGAAAAAGCAAAAAATTTCAGAATTGCACCTTGCAATGTGGAGATATTACTGTTTGTGCATTTACAATATTCATTGATTTTTGCCATTGAAAAACGTCCAGAAATGTTTGAAGCTACTGACTGAATGAAAGGAGCTGGCATCTCACTCTCTTTGAATCTTCTTTATCATGCTAGGATTAGCAGGAAAAAGCAAAAAATTTCAGAATTGCACCTTGCAATGTGGAGATATTACTGTTTGTGCATTTACAATATTCATTGATTTTTGCCATTGAAAAACATGTTTTTCATATACCAGAAATGTTTGAAGCTACTGACTGAATGAAAGGAGCTGGCATCTCACTCTCTTTGAATCTTCTTTATCATGCTAGGATTAGCAGGAAAAAGCAAAAAATTTCAGAATTGCACCTTGCAATGTGGAGATATTACTGTTTGTGCATTTACAATATTCATTGATTTTTGCCATTGAAAATCGTTTTTCATATACCAGAAATGTTTGAAGCTACTGATTGAATGAAAGGAGCTGGCATCTCACTCTCTTTGAATCTTCTTTATCATGCTAGGATTAACAGGAAAAAGCAAAAAATTTCAGAATTGCACCTTGCAATGTGGAGATATTACTGTTTGTGCATTTACAATATTCATTGATTTTTGCCATTGAAAAACGTCCAGAAATGTTTGAAGCTACTGACTGAATGAAAGGAGCTGGCATCTCACTCTCTTTGAATCTTCTTTATCATGCTAGGATTAACAGGAAAAAGCTAAAAATTTCAGAATTGCACCTTGCAATGTGGAGATATTACTGTTTGTGCATTTACAATATTCATTGATTTTTGCCATTGAAAAACATGTTTTTCATATACCAGAAATGTTTGAAGCTACTGACTGAATGAAAGGAGCTGGCATCTCACTCTCTTTGAATCTTCTTTATCATGCTAGGATTAGCAGGAAAAAGCAAAAAATTTCAGAATTGCACCTTGCAATGTGGAGATATTACTGTTTGTGCATTTACAATATTCATTGATTTTTGCCATTGAAAAACATGTGTTTTTCATATACCAGAAATGTTTGAAGCTACTGACTGAATGAAAGGAGCTGGCATCTCACTCTCTTTGAATCTTCTTTATCATGCTAGGATTAGCAGGAAAAAGCAAAAAATTTCAGAATTGCACCTTGCAATGTGGAGATATTACTGTTTGTGCATTTACAATATTCATTGATTTTTGCCTTTGAAAAACATGTTTTTCATATACCAGAAATGTTTGAAGCTACTGACTGAATGAAAGGAGCTGGCATCTCACTCTCTTTGAATCTTCTTTATCATGCTAGGATTAACAGGAAAAAGCAAAAAATTTCAGAATTGCACCTTGCAATGTGGAGATATTACTGTTTGTGCATTTACAATATTCATTGATTTTTGCCATTGAAAAACGTCCAGAAATGTTTGAAGCTACTGACTGAATGAAAGGAGCTGGCATCTCACTCTCTTTGAATCTTCTTTATCATGCTAGGATTAGCAGGAAAAAGCAAAAAATTTCAGAATTACACCTTGCAATGTGGAGATATTACTGTTTGTGCATTTACAATATTCATTGATTTTTGCCATTGAAAAACATGTTTTTCATATACCAGAAATGTTTGAAGCTACTGACTGAATGAAAGGAGCTGGCATGTCACTCTCTTTGAATCTTCTTTATCATGCTAGGATTAACAGGAAAAAGCAAAAAAATTCAGAATTGCACCTTGCAATGTGGAGATATTACTGTTTGTGCATTTACAATATTCATTGATTTTTGCCATTGAAAAACATGTTTTTCATATACCAGAAATGTTTGAAGCTACTGACTGAATGAAAGGAGCTGGCATCTCACTCTCTTTGAATCTTCTTTATCATGCTAGGATTAACAGGAAAAAGCAAAAAATTTCAGAATTGCACCTTGCAATGTGGAGATATTACTGTTTGTGCATTTACAATATTCATTGATTTTTGCCATTGAAAAACGTCCAGAAATGTTTGAAGCTACTGACTGAATGAAAGGAGCTGGCATCTCACTCTCTTTGAATCTTCTTTATCATGCTAGGATTAGCAGGAAAAAGCAAAAAATTTCAGAATTGCACCTTGCAATGTGGAGATATTACTGTTTGTGCATTTACAATATTCATTGATTTTTGCCATTGAAAAACATGTTTTTCATATACCAGAAATGTTTGAAGCTACTGACTGAATGAAAGGAGCTGGCATCTCACTCTCTTTGAATCTTCTTTATCATGCTAGGATTAACAGGAAAAAGCAAAAAATTTCAGAATTGCACCTTGCAATGTGGAGATATTACTGTTTGTGCATTTACAATATTCATTGATTTTTGCCATTGAAAAACATGTTTTTCATATACCAGAAATGTTTGAAGCTACTGACTGAATGAAAGGAGCTGGCATCTCACTCTCTTTGAATCTTCTTTATCATGCTAGGATTAACAGGAAAAAGCAAAAAATTTCAGAATTGCACCTTGCAATGTGGAGATATTACTGTTTGTGCATTTACAATATTCATTGATTTTTGCCATTGAAAAACGTCCAGAAATGTTTGAAGCTACTGACTGAATGAAAGGAGCTGGCATCTCACTCTCTTTGAATCTTCTTTATCATGCTAGGATTAACAGGAAAAAGCAAAAAATTTCAGAATTGCACCTTGCAATGTGGAGATATTACTGTTTGTGCATTTACAATATTCATTGATTTTTGCCATTGAAAAACGTCCAGAAATGTTTGAAGCTACTGACTGAATGAAAGGAGCTGGCATCTCACTCTCTTTGAATCTTCTTTATCATGCTAGGATTAGCAGGAAAAAGCAAAAAATTTCAGAATTGCACCTTGCAATGTGGAGATATTACTGTTTGTGCATTTACAATATTCATTGATTTTTGCCATTGAAAAACATGTTTTTCATATACCAGAAATGTTTGAAGCTACTGACTGAATGAAAGGAGCTGGCATCTCACTCTCTTTGAATCTTCTTTATCATGCTAGGATTAACAGGAAAAAGCAAAAAATTTCAGAATTGCACCTTGCAATGTGGAGATATTACTGTTTGTGCATTTACAATATTCATTGATTTTTGCCATTGAAAAACGTCCAGAAATGTTTGAAGCTACTGACTGAATGAAAGGAGCTGGCATCTCACTCTCTTTGAATCTTCTTTATCATGCTAGGATTAACAGGAAAAAGCTAAAAATTTCAGAATTGCACCTTGCAATGTGGAGATATTACTGTTTGTGCATTTACAATATTCATTGATTTTTGCCATTGAAAAACATGTTTTTCATATACCAGAAATGTTTGAAGCTACTGACTGAATGAAAGGAGCTGGCATCTCACTCTCTTTGAATCTTCTTTATCATGCTAGGATTAGCAGGAAAAAGCAAAGAATTTCAGAATTGCACCTTGCAATGTGGAGATATTACTGTTTGTGCATTTACAATATTCATTGATTTTTGCCATTGAAAAACATGTTTTTCATATACCAGAAATGTTTGAAGCTACTGACTGAATGAAAGGAGCTGGCATCTCACTCTCTTTGAATCTTCTTTATCATGCTAAGAGGAGCAGGAAAAAGCAAAAAATTTCAGAATTGCACCTTGCAATGCGGAGAAATTACTGTTTGTGCATTTACAATATTCATTGATTTTTGCCATTGAAAAACGTCCAGAAATGATTGAAGCTACTGACTGAATGAAAGGAGCTGTCATCTCACTCTCTTTGAATCTTCTTTATCATGCTAAGAGGAGCAGGACAAAACAAAAAATTTCAGAATTGCACCTTGCAATGCGGAGAAATTACTGTTTGTGCATTTACAATATTCATTGATTTTTGCCATTGAAAAATGTCCAGAAATGATTGAAGCTACTGACTGAATGAAAGGAGCTGGCATCTCACTCTCTTTGAATCTTCTTTATCATGCTAGGATTAGCAGGAAAAAGCAAAAAATTTCAGAATTGCACCTTGCAATGTGGAGATATTACTGTTTGTGCATTTACAATATTCATTGATTTTTGCCATTGAAAAACATGTTTTTCATATACCAGAAATGTTTGAAGCTACTGACTGAATGAAAGGAGCTGGCATCTCACTCTCTTTGAATCTTCTTTATCATGCTAGGATTAACAGGAAAAAGCAAAAAATTTCAGAATTTCACCTTGCAATGTGGAGATATTACTGTTTGTGCATTTACAATATTCATTGATTTTTGCCATTGAAAAACATGTTTTTCATATACCAGAAATGTTTGAAGCTACTGACTGAATGAAAGGAGCTGGCATCTCACTCTCTTTGAATCTTCTTTATCATGCTAGGATTAACAGGAAAAAGCAAAAAATTTCAGAATTGCACCTTGCAATGTGGAGATATTACTGTTTGTGCATTTACAATATTCATTGATTTTTGCCATTGAAAAACGTCCAGAAATGTTTGAAGCTACTGACTGAATGAAAGGAGCTGGCATCTCACTCTCTTTGAATCTTCTTTATCATGCTAGGATTAGCAGGAAAAAGCAAAAAATTTCAGAATTGCACCTTGCAATGTGGAGATATTACTGTTTGTGCATTTACAATATTCATTGATTTTTGCCATTGAAAAACATGTTTTTCATATACCAGAAATGTTTGAAGCTACTGACTGAATGAAAGGAGCTGGCATCTCACTCTCTTTGAATCTTCTTTATCATGCTAGGATTAGCAGGAAAAAGCAAAAAATTTCAGAATTGCACCTTGCAATGTGGAGATATTACTGTTTGTGCATTTACAATATTCATTGATTTTTGCCATTGAAAAACGTTTTTCATATACCAGAAATGTTTGAAGCTACTGACTGAATGAAAGGAGCTGGCATCTCACTCTCTTTGAATCTTCTTTATCATGCTAGGATTAACAGGAAAAAGCAAAAAATTTCAGAATTGCACCTTGCAATGTGGAGATATTACTGTTTGTGCATTTACAATATTCATTGATTTTTGCCATTGAAAAACGTCCAGAAATGTTTGAAGCTACTGACTGAATGAAAGGAGCTGGCATCTCACTCTCTTTGAATCTTCTTTATCATGCTAGGATTAACAGGAAAAAGCTAAAAATTTCAGAATTGCACCTTGCAATGTGGAGATATTACTGTTTGTGCATTTACAATATTCATTGATTTTTGCCATTGAAAAACATGTTTTTCATATACCAGAAATGTTTGAAGCTACTGACTGAATGAAAGGAGCTGGCATCTCACTCTCTTTGAATCTTCTTTATCATGCTAGGATTAGCAGGAAAAAGCAAAAAATTTCAGAATTGCACCTTGCAATGTGGAGATATTACTGTTTGTGCATTTACAATATTCATTGATTTTTGCCATTGAAAAACATGTGTTTTTCATATACCAGAAATGTTTGAAGCTACTGACTGAATGAAAGGAGCTGGCATCTCACTCTCTTTGAATCTTCTTTATCATGCTAGGATTAGCAGGAAAAAGCAAAAAATTTCAGAATTGCACCTTGCAATGTGGAGATATTACTGTTTGTGCATTTACAATATTCATTGATTTTTGCCATTGAAAAACATGTTTTTCATATACCAGAAATGTTTGAAGCTACTGACTGAATGAAAGGAGCTGGCATCTCACTCTCTTTGAATCTTCTTTATCATGCTAGGATTAACAGGAAAAAGCAAAAAATTTCAGAATTGCACCTTGCAATGTGGAGATATTACTGTTTGTGCATTTACAATATTCATTGATTTTTGCCATTGAAAAACGTCCAGAAATGTTTGAAGCTACTGACTGAATGAAAGGAGCTGGCATCTCACTCTCTTTGAATCTTCTTTATCATGCTAGGATTAGCAGGAAAAAGCAAAAAATTTCAGAATTGCACCTTGCAATGTGGAGATATTACTGTTTGTGCATTTACAATATTCATTGATTTTTGCCATTGAAAAACATGTTTTTCATATACCAGAAATGTTTGAAGCTACTGACTGAATGAAAGGAGCTGGCATGTCACTCTCTTTGAATCTTCTTTATCATGCTAGGATTAACAGGAAAAAGCAAAAAATTTCAGAATTGCACCTTGCAATGTGGAGATATTACTGTTTGTGCATTTACAATATTCATTGATTTTTGCCATTGAAAAACATGTTTTTCATATACCAGAAATGTTTGAAGCTACTGACTGAATGAAAGGAGCTGGCATCTCACTCTCTTTGAATCTTCTTTATCATGCTAGGATTAACAGGAAAAAGCAAAAAATTTCAGAATTGCACCTTGCAATGTGGAGATATTACTGTTTGTGCATTTACAATATTCATTGATTTTTGCCATTGAAAAACGTCCAGAAATGTTTGAAGCTACTGACTGAATGAAAGGAGCTGGCATCTCACTCTCTTTGAATCTTCTTTATCATGCTAGGATTAGCAGGAAAAAGCAAAAAATTTCAGAATTGCACCTTGCAATGTGGAGATATTACTGTTTGTGCATTTACAATATTCATTGATTTTTGCCATTGAAAAACATGTTTTTCATATACCAGAAATGTTTGAAGCTACTGACTGAATGAAAGGAGCTGGCATCTCACTCTCTTTGAATCTTCTTTATCATGCTAGGATTAGCAGGAAAAAGCAAAAAATTTCAGAATTGCACCTTGCAATGTGGAGATATTACTGTTTGTGCATTTACAATATTCATTGATTTTTGCCATTGAAAAACGTTTTTCATATACCAGAAATGTTTGAAGCTACTGACTGAATGAAAGGAGCTGGCATCTCACTCTCTTTGAATCTTCTTTATCATGCTAGGATTAACAGGAAAAAGCAAAAAATTTCAGAATTGCACCTTGCAATGTGGAGATATTACTGTTTGTGCATTTACAATATTCATTGATTTTTGCCATTGAAAAACATCCAGAAATGTTTGAAGCTACTGACTGAATGAAAGGAGCTGGCATCTCACTCTCTTTGAATCTTCTTTATCATGCTAGGATTAGCAGGAAAAAGCAAAAAATTTCAGAATTGCACCTTGCAATGTGGAGATATTACTGTTTGTGCATTTACAATATTCATTGATTTTTGCCATTGAAAAACATGTTTTTCATATACCAGAAATGTTTGAAGCTACTGACTGAATGAAAGGAGCTGGCATCTCACTCTCTTTGAATCTTCTTTATCATGCTAGGATTAGCAGGAAAAAGCAAAAAATTTCAGAATTGCACCTTGCAATGTGGAGATATTACTGTTTGTGCATTTACAATATTCATTGATTTTTGCCATTGAAAAACGTTTTTCATATACCAGAAATGTTTGAAGCTACTGACTGAATGAAAGGAGCTGGCATCTCACTCTCTTTGAATCTTCTTTATCATGCTAGGATTAACAGGAAAAAGCAAAAAATTTCAGAATTGCACCTTGCAATGTGGAGATATTACTGTTTGTGCATTTACAATATTCATTGATTTTTGCCATGGAAAAACGTCCAGAAATGTTTGAAGCTACTGACTGAATGAAAGGAGCTGGCATCTCACTCTCTTTGAATCTTCTTTATCATGCTAGGATTAACAGGAAAAAGCTAAAAATTTCAGAATTGCACCTTGCAATGTGGAGATATTACTGTTTGTGCATTTACAATATTCATTGATTTTTGCCATTGAAAAACATGTTTTTCATATACCAGAAATGTTTGAAGCTACTGACTGAATGAAAGGAGCTGGCATCTCACTCTCTTTGAATCTTCTTTATCATGCCAGGAAAAAGCAAAAAATTTCAGAATTGCACCTTGCAATGTGGAGATATTACTGTTTGTGCATTTACAATATTCATTGATTTTTGCCATTGAAAAACATGTGTTTTTCATATACCAGAAATGTTTGAAGCTACTGACTGAATGAAAGGAGCTGGCATCTCACTCTCTTTGAATCTTCTTTATCATGCTAGGATTAGCAGGAAAAAGCAAAAAATTTCAGAATTGCACCTTGCAATGTGGAGATATTACTGTTTGTGCATTTACAATATTCATTGATTTTTGCCATTGAAAAACGTCCAGAAATGTTTGAAGCTACTGACTGAATGAAAGGAGCTGGCATCTCACTCTCTTTGAATCTTCTTTATCATGCTAGGATTAGCAGGAAAAAGCAAAAAATTTCAGAATTGCACCTTGCAATGTGGAGATATTACTGTTTGTGCATTTACAATATTCATTGATTTTTGCCATTGAAAAACGTTTTTCATATACCAGAAATGTTTGAAGCTACTGACTGAATGAAAGGAGCTGGCATGTCACTCTCTTTGAATCTTCTTTATCATGCTAGGATTAACAGGAAAAAGCAAAAAATTTCAGAATTGCACCTTGCAATGTGGAGATATTACTGTTTGTGCATTTACAATATTCATTGATTTTTGCCATTGAAAAACATGTTTTTCATATACCAGAAATGTTTGAAGCTACTGACTGAATGAAAGGAGCTGGCATCTCACTCTCTTTGAATCTTCTTTATCATGCTAGGATTAACAGGAAAAAGCAAAAAATTTCAGAATTGCACCTTGCAATGTGGAGATATTACTGTTTGTGCATTTACAATATTCATTGATTTTTGCCATTGAAAAACGTCCAGAAATGTTTGAAGCTACTGACTGAATGAAAGGAGCTGGCATCTCACTCTCTTTGAATCTTCTTTATCATGCTAGGATTAACAGGAAAAAGCAAAAAATTTCAGAATTGCACCTTGCAATGTGGAGATATTACTGTTTGTGCATTTACAATATTCATTGATTTTTGCCATTGAAAAACGTCCAGAAATGTTTGAAGCTACTGACTGAATGAAAGGAGCTGGCATCTCACTCTCTTTGAATCTTCTTTATCATGCTAGGATTAGCAGGAAAAAGCAAAAAATTTCAGAATTGCACCTTGCAATGTGGAGATATTACTGTTTGTGCATTTACAATATTCATTGATTTTTGCCATTGAAAAACATGTTTTTCATATACCAGAAATGTTTGAAGCTACTGACTGAATGAAAGGAGCTGGCATCTCACTCTCTTTGAATCTTCTTTATCATGCTAGGATTAGCAGGAAAAAGCAAAAAATTTCAGAATTGCACCTTGCAATGTGGAGATATTACTGTTTGTGCATTTACAATATTCATTGATTTTTGCCATTGAAAAACATGTTTTTCATATACCAGAAATGTTTGAAGCTACTGACTGAATGAAAGGAGCTGGCATCTCACTCTCTTTGAATCTTCTTTATCATGCTAGGATTAACAGGAAAAAGCAAAAAATTTCAGAATTGCACCTTGCAATGTGGAGATATTACTGTTTGTGCATTTACAATATTCATTGATTTTTGCCATTGAAAAACGTCCAGAAATGTTTGAAGCTACTGACTGAATGAAAGGAGCTGGCATCTCACTCTCTTTGAATCTTCTTTATCATGCTAGGATTAACAGGAAAAAGCTAAAAATTTCAGAACTGCACCTTGCAATGTGGAGATATTACTGTTTGTGCATTTACAATATTCATTGATTTTTGCCATTGAAAAACATGTTTTTCATATACCAGAAATGTTTGAAGCTACTGACTGAATGAAAGGAGCTGGCATCTCACTCTCTTTGAATCTTCTTTATCATGCTAGGATTAGCAGGAAAAAGCAAAGAATTTCAGAATTGCACCTTGCATTGTGGAGATATTACTGTTTGTGCATTTACAATATTCATTGATTTTTGCCATTGAAAAACATGTTTTTCATATACCAGAAATGTTTGAAGCTACTGACTGAATGAAAGGAGCTGGCATCTCACTCTCTTTGAATCTTCTTTATCATGCTAGGATTAGCAGGAAAAAGCAAAAAATTTCAGAATTGCACCTTGCAATGTGGAGATATTACTGTTTGTGCATTTACAATATTCATTGATTTTTGCCATTGAAAAACATGTTTTTCATATACCAGAAATGTTTGAAGCTACTGACTGAATGAAAGGAGCTGGCATCTCACTCTCTTTGAATCTTCTTTATCATGCTAGGATTAACAGGAAAAAGCAAAAAATTTCAGAATTGCACCTTGCAATGTGGAGATATTACTGTTTGTGCATTTACAATATTCATTGATTTTTGCCATTGAAAAACGTCCAGAAATGTTTGAAGCTACTGACTGAATGAAAGGAGTTGGCATCTCACTCTCTTTGAATCTTCTTTATCATGCTAGGATTAGCAGGAAAAAGCAAAAAATTTCAGAATTGCACCTTGCAATGTGGAGATATTACTGTTTGTGCATTTACAATATTCATTGATTTTTGCCATTGAAAAACATGTTTTTCATATACCAGAAATGTTTGAAGCTACTGACTGAATGAAAGGAGCTGGCATCTCACTCTCTTTGAATCTTCTTTATCATGCTAGGATTAGCAGGAAAAAGCAAAAAATTTCAGAATTGCACCTTGCAATGTGGAGATATTACTGTTTGTGCATTTACAATATTCATTGATTTTTGCCATTGAAAAACATGTTTTTCATATACCAGAAATGTTTGAAGCTACTGACTGAATGAAAGGAGCTGGCATCTCACTCTCTTTGAATCTTCTTTATCATGCTAGGATTAACAGGAAAAAGCAAAAAATTTCAGAATTGCACCTTGCAATGTGGAGATATTACTGTTTGTGCATTTACAATATTCATTGATTTTTGCCATTGAAAAACGTCCAGAAATGTTTGAAGCTACTGACTGAATGAAAGGAGCTGGCATCTCACTCTCTTTGAATCTTCTTTATCATGCTAGGATTAACAGGAAAAAGCTAAAAATTTCAGAATTGCACCTTCCAATGTGGAGATATTACTGTTTGTGCATTTACAATATTCATTGATTTTTGCCATTGAAAAACATGTTTTTCATATACCAGAAATGTTTGAAGCTACTGACTGAATGAAAGGAGCTGGCATCTCACTCTCTTTGAATCTTCTTTATCATGCTAGGATTAGCAGGAAAAAGCAAAAAATTTCAGAATTGCACCTTGCAATGTGGAGATATTACTGTTTGTGCATTTACAATATTCATTGATTTTTGCCATTGAAAAACATGTTTTTCATATACCAGAAATGTTTGAAGCTACTGACTGAATGAAAGGAGCTGGCATCTCACTCTCTTTGAATCTTCTTTATCATGCTAGGATTAACAGGAAAAAGCAAAAAATTTCAGAATTGCACCTTGCAATGTGGAGATATTACTGTTTGTGCATTTACAATATTCATTGATTTTTGCCATTGAAAAACGTCCAGAAATGTTTGAAGCTACTGACTGAATGAAAGGAGCTGGCATCTCACTCTCTTTGAATCTTCTTTATCATGCTAGGATTAACAGGAAAAAGCAAAAAATTTCAGAATAGCACCTTGCAATGTGGAGATATTACTGTTTGTGCATTTACAATATTCATTGATTTTTGCCATTGAAAAACATGTTTTTCATATACCAGAAATGTTTGAAGCTACTGACTGAATGAAAGGAGCTGGCATCTCACTCTCTTTGAATCTTCTTTATCATGCTAGGATTAGCAGGAAAAAGCAAAAAATTTCAGAATTGCACCTTGCAATGTGGAGATATTACTGTTTGTGCATTTACAATATTCATTGATTTTTGCCATTGAAAAACATGTTTTTCATATACCAGAAATGTTTGAAGCTACTGACTGAATGAAAGGAGCTGGCATCTCACTCTCTTTGAATCTTCTTTATCATGCTAGGATTAGCAGGAAAAAGCAAAAAATTTCAGAATTGCACCTTGCAATGTGGAGATATTACTGTTTGTGCATTTACAATATTCATTGATTTTTGCCATTGAAAAACATGTTTTTCATATACCAGAAATGTTTGAAGCTACTGACTGAATGAAAGGAGCTGGCATCTCACTCTCTTTGAATCTTCTTTATCATGCTAGGATTAACAGGAAAAAGCAAAAAATTTCAGAATTGCACCTTGCAATGTGGAGATATTACTGTTTGTGCATTTACAATATTCATTGATTTTTGCCATTGAAAAACGTCCAGAAATGTTTGAAGCTACTGACTGAATGAAAGGAGCTGGCATCTCACTCTCTTTGAATCTTCTTTATCATGCTAGGATTAGCAGGAAAAAGCAAAAAATTTCCAAATTGCACCTTGCAATGTGGAGATATTACTGTTTGTGCATTTACAATATTCATTGATTTTTGCCATTGAAAAACATGTTTTTCATATACCAGAAATGTTTGAAGCTACTGACTGAATGAAAGGAGCTGGCATCTCACTCTCTTTGAATCTTCTTTATCATGCTAGGATTAGCAGGAAAAAGCAAAAAATTTCAGAATTGCACCTTGCAATGTGGAGATATTACTGTTTGTGCATTTACAATATTCATTGATTTTTGCCATTGAAAAACATGTTTTTCATATACCAGAAATGTTTGAAGCTACTGACTGAATGAAAGGAGCTGGCATCTCACTCTTTGAATCTTCTTTATCATGCTAGGATTAGCAGGAAAAAGCAAAAAATTTCAGAATTGCACCTTGCAATGTGGAGATATTACTGTTTGTGCATTTACAATATTCATTGATTTTTGCCATTGAAAAACATGTTTTTCATATACCAGAAATGTTTGAAGCTACTGACTGAATGAAAGGAGCTGGCATCTCACTCTCTTTGAATCTTCTTTATCATGCTAGGATTAACAGGAAAAAGCAAAAAATTTCAGAATTGCACCTTGCAATGTGGAGATATTACTGTTTGTGCATTTACAATATTCATTGATTTTTGCCATTGAAAAACGTCCAGAAATGTTTGAAGCTACTGACTGAATGAAAGGAGCTGGCATCTCACTCTCTTTGAATCTTCTTTATCATGCTAGGATTAACAGGAAAAAGCAAAAAATTTCAGAATTGCACCTTGCAATGTGGAGATATTACTGTTTGTGCATTTACAATATTCATTGATTTTTGCCATTGAAAAACATGTTTTTCATATACCAGAAATGTTTGAAGCTACTGACTGAATGAAAGGAGCTGGCATGTCACTCTCTTTGAATCTTCTTTATCATGCTAGGATTAACAGGAAAAAGCAAAAAATTTCAGAATTGCACCTTGCAATGTGGAGATATTACTGTTTGTGCATTTACAATATTCATTGATTTTTGCCATTGAAAAACATGTTTTTCATATACCAGAAATGTTTGAAGCTACTGACTGAATGAAAGGAGCTGGCATCTCACTCTCTTTGAATCTTCTTTATCATGCTAGGATTAACAGGAAAAAGCAAAAAATTTCAGAATTGCACCTTGCAATGTGGAGATATTACTGTTTGTGCATTTACAATATTCATTGATTTTTGCCATTGAAAAACGTCCAGAAATGTTTGAAGCTACTGACTGAATGAAAGGAGCTGGCATCTCACTCTCTTTGAATCTTCTTTATCATGCTAGGATTAGCAGGAAAAAGCAAAAAATTTCAGAATTGCACCTTGCAATGTGGAGATATTACTGTTTGTGCATTTACAATATTCATTGATTTTTGCCATTGAAAAACATGTTTTTCATATACCAGAAATGTTTGAAGCTACTGACTGAATGAAAGGAGCTGGCATCTCACTCTCTTTGAATCTTCTTTATCATGCTAGGATTAGCAGGAAAAAGCAAAAAATTTCAGAATTGCACCTTGCAATGTGGAGATATTACTGTTTGTGCATTTACAATATTCATTGATTTTTGCCATTGAAAAACGTTTTTCATATACCAGAAATGTTTGAAGCTACTGACTGAATGAAAGGAGCTGGCATCTCACTCTCTTTGAATCTTCTTTATCATGCTAGGATTAACAGGAAAAAGCAAAAAATTTCAGAATTGCACCTTGCAATGTGGAGATATTACTGTTTGTGCATTTACAATATTCATTGATTTTTGCCATTGAAAAACATCCAGAAATGTTTGAAGCTACTGACTGAATGAAAGGAGCTGGCATCTCACTCTCTTTGAATCTTCTTTATCATGCTAGGATTAGCAGGAAAAAGCAAAAAATTTCAGAATTGCACCTTGCAATGTGGAGATATTACTGTTTGTGCATTTACAATATTCATTGATTTTTGCCATTGAAAAACATGTTTTTCATATACCAGAAATGTTTGAAGCTACTGACGGAATGAAAGGAGCTGGCATCTCACTCTCTTTGAATCTTCTTTATCATGCTAGGATTAGCAGGAAAAAGCAAAAAATTTCAGAATTGCACCTTGCAATGTGGAGATATTACTGTTTGTGCATTTACAATATTCATTGATTTTTGCCATTGAAAAACGTTTTTCATATACCAGAAATGTTTGAAGCTACTGACTGAATGAAAGGAGCTGGCATCTCACTCTCTTTGAATCTTCTTTATCATGCTAGGATTAACAGGAAAAAGCAAAAAATTTCAGAATTGCACCTTGCAATGTGGAGATATTACTGTTTGTGCATTTACAATATTCATTGATTTTTGCCATTGAAAAACGTCCAGAAATGTTTGAAGCTACTGACTGAATGAAAGGAGCTGGCATCTCACTCTCTTTGAATCTTCTTTATCATGCTAGGATTAACAGGAAAAAGCTAAAAATTTCAGAATTGCACCTTGCAATGTGGAGATATTACTGTTTGTGCATTTACAATATTCATTGATTTTTGCCATTGAAAAACATGTTTTTCATATACCAGAAATGTTTGAAGCTACTGACTGAATGAAAGGAGCTGGCATCTCACTCTCTTTGAATCTTCTTTATCATGCCAGGAAAAAGCAAAAAATTTCAGAATTGCACCTTGCAATGTGGAGATATTACTGTTTGTGCATTTACAATATTCATTGATTTTTGCCATTGAAAAACATGTGTTTTTCATATACCAGAAATGTTTGAAGCTACTGACTGAATGAAAGGAGCTGGCATCTCACTCTCTTTGAATCTTCTTTATCATGCAAGGATTAGCAGGAAAAAGCAAAAAATTTCAGAATTGCACCTTGCAATGTGGAGATATTACTGTTTGTGCATTTACAATATTCATTGATTTTTGCCATTGAAAAACATGTTTTTCATATACCAGAAATGTTTGAAGCTACTGACTGAATGAAAGGAGCTGGCATCTCACTCTCTTTGAATCTTCTTTTCATGCTAGGATTAACAGGAAAAAGCAAAAAATTTCAGAATTGCACCTTGCAATGTGGAGATATTACTGTTTGTGCATTTACAATATTCATTGATTTTTGCCATTGAAAAACGTCCAGAAATGTTTGAAGCTACTGACTGAATGAAAGGAGCTGGCATCTCACTCTCTTTGAATCTTCTTTATCATGCTAGGATTAGCAGGAAAAAGCAAAAAATTTCAGAATTGCACCTTGCAATGTGGAGATATTACTGTTTGTGCATTTACAATATTCATTGATTTTTGCCATTGAAAAACGTTTTTCATATACCAGAAATGTTTGAAGCTACTGACTGAATGAAAGGAGCTGGCATGTCACTCTCTTTGAATCTTCTTTATCATGCTAGGATTAACAGGAAAAAGCAAAAAATTTCAGAATTGCACCTTGCAATGTGGAGATATTACTGTTTGTGCATTTACAATATTCATTGATTTTTGCCATTGAAAAACATGTTTTTCATATACCAGAAATGTTTGAAGCTACTGACTGAATGAAAGGAGCTGGCATCTCACTCTCTTTGAATCTTCTTTATCATGCTAGGATTAACAGGAAAAAGCAAAAAATTTCAGAATTTCACCTTGCAATGTGGAGATATTACTGTTTGTGCATTTACAATATTCATTGATTTTTGCCATTGAAAAACATGTTTTTCATATACCAGAAATGTTTGAAGCTACTGACTGAATGAAAGGAGCTGGCATCTCACTCTCTTTGAATCTTCTTTATCATGCTAGGATTAACAGGAAAAAGCAAAAAATTTCAGAATTGCACCTTGCAATGTGGAGATATTACTGTTTGTGCATTTACAATATTCATTGATTTTTGCCATTGAAAAACGTCCAGAAATGTTTGAAGCTACTGACTGAATGAAAGGAGCTGGCATCTCACTCTCTTTGAATCTTCTTTATCATGCTAGGATTAGCAGGAAAAAGCAAAAAATTTCAGAATTGCACCTTGCAATGTGGAGATATTACTGTTTGTGCATTTACAATATTCATTGATTTTTGCCATTGAAAAACATGTTTTTCATATACCAGAAATGTTTGAAGCTACTGACTGAATGAAAGGAGCTGGCATCTCACTCTCTTTGAATCTTCTTTATCATGCTAGGATTAGCAGGAAAAAGCAAAAAAATTCAGAATTGCACCTTGCAATGTGGAGATATTACTGTTTGTGCATTTACAATATTCATTGATTTTTGCCATTGAAAAACGTTTTTCATATACCAGAAATGTTTGAAGCTACTGACTGAATGAAAGGAGCTGGCATCTCACTCTCTTTGAATCTTCTTTATCATGCTAGGATTAACAGGAAAAAGCAAAAAATTTCAGAATTGCACCTTGCAATGTGGAGATATTACTGTTTGTGCATTTACAATATTCATTGATTTTTGCCATTGAAAAACGTCCAGAAATGTTTGAAGCTACTGACTGAATGAAATGAGCTGGCATCTCACTCTCTTTGAATCTTCTTTATCATGCTAGGATTAGCAGGAAAAAGCAAAAAATTTCCAAATTGCACCTTGCAATGTGGAGATATTACTGTTTGTGCATTTACAATATTCATTGATTTTTGCCATTGAAAAACATGTTTTTCATATACCAGAAATGTTTGAAGCTACTGACTGAATGAAAGGAGCTGGCATCTCACTCTCTTTGAATCTTCTTTATCATGCTAGGATTAGCAGGAAAAAGCAAAAAATTTCAGAATTGCACCTTGCAATGTGGAGATATTACTGTTTGTGCATTTACAATATTCATTGATTTTTGCCATTGAAAAACATGTTTTTCATATACCAGAAATGTTTGAAGCTACTGACTGAATGAAAGGAGCTGGCATCTCACTCTTTGAATCTTCTTTATCATGCTAGGATTAGCAGGAAAAAGCAAAAAATTTCAGAATTGCACCTTGCAATGTGGAGATATTACTGTTTGTGCATTTACAATATTCATTGATTTTTGCCATTGAAAAACATGTTTTTCATATACCAGAAATGTTTGAAGCTACTGACTGAATGAAAGGAGCTGGCATCTCACTCTCTTTGAATCTTCTTTATCATGCTAGGATTAACAGGAAAAAGCAAAAAATTTCAGAATTGCACCTTGCAATGTGGAGATATTACTGTTTGTGCATTTACAATATTCATTGATTTTTGCCATTGAAAAACGTCCAGAAATGTTTGAAGCTACTGACTGAATGAAAGGAGCTGGCATCTCACTCTCTTTGAATCTTCTTTATCATGCTAGGATTAACAGGAAAAAGCAAAAAATTTCAGAATTGCACCTTGCAATGTGGAGATATTACTGTTTGTGCATTTACAATATTCATTGATTTTTGCCATTGAAAAACATGTTTTTCATATACCAGAAATGTTTGAAGCTACTGACTGAATGAAAGGAGCTGGCATGTCACTCTCTTTGAATCTTCTTTATCATGCTAGGATTAACAGGAAAAAGCAAAAAATTTCAGAATTGCACCTTGCAATGTGGAGATATTACTGTTTGTGCATTTACAATATTCATTGATTTTTGCCATTGAAAAACATGTTTTTCATATACCAGAAATGTTTGAAGCTACTGACTGAATGAAAGGAGCTGGCATCTCACTCTCTTTGAATCTTCTTTATCATGCTAGGATTAACAGGAAAAAGCAAAAAATTTCAGAATTGCACCTTGCAATGTGGAGATATTACTGTTTGTGCATTTACAATATTCATTGATTTTTGCCATTGAAAAACATGTTTTTCATATACCAGAAATGTTTGAAGCTACTGACTGAATGAAAGGAGCTGGCATCTCACTCTCTTTGAATCTTCTTTATCATGCTAGGATTAACAGGAAAAAGCAAAAAATTTCAGAATTTCACCTTGCAATGTGGAGATATTACTGTTTGTGCATTTACAATATTCATTGATTTTTGCCATTGAAAAACATGTTTTTCATATACCAGAAATGTTTGAAGCTACTGACTGAATGAAAGGAGCTGGCATCTCACTCTCTTTGAATCTTCTTTATCATGCTAGGATTAACAGGAAAAAGCAAAAAATTTCAGAATTGCACCTTGCAATGTGGAGATATTACTGTTTGTGCATTTACAATATTCATTGATTTTTGCCATTGAAAAACGTCCAGAAATGTTTGAAGCTACTGACTGAATGAAAGGAGCTGGCATCTCACTCTCTTTGAATCTTCTTTATCATGCTAGGATTAGCAGGAAAAAGCAAAAAATTTCAGAATTGCACCTTGCAATGTGGAGATATTACTGTTTGTGCATTTACAATATTCATTGATTTTTGCCATTGAAAAACATGTTTTTCATATACCAGAAATGTTTGAAGCTACTGACTGAATGAAAGGAGCTGGCATCTCACTCTCTTTGAATCTTCTTTATCATGCTAGGATTAGCAGGAAAAAGCAAAAAATTTCAGAATTGCACCTTGCAATGTGGAGATATTACTGTTTGTGCATTTACAATATTCATTGATTTTTGCCATTGAAAAACGTTTTTCATATACCAGAAATGTTTGAAGCTACTGACTGAATGAAAGGAGCTGGCATCTCACTCTCTTTGAATCTTCTTTATCATGCTAGGATTAACAGGAAAAAGCAAAAAATTTCAGAATTGCACCTTGCAATGTGGAGATATTACTGTTTGTGCATTTACAATATTCATTGATTTTTGCCATTGAAAAACGTCCAGAAATGTTTGAAGCTACTGACTGAATGAAATGAGCTGGCATCTCACTCTCTTTGAATCTTCTTTATCATGCTAGGATTAGCAGGAAAAAGCAAAAAATTTCCAAATTGCACCTTGCAATGTGGAGATATTACTGTTTGTGCATTTACAATATTCATTGATTTTTGCCATTGAAAAACATGTTTTTCATATACCAGAAATGTTTGAAGCTACTGACTGAATGAAAGGAGCTGGCATCTCACTCTCTTTGAATCTTCTTTATCATGCTAGGATTAGCAGGAAAAAGCAAAAAATTTCAGAATTGCACCTTGCAATGTGGAGATATTACTGTTTGTGCATTTACAATATTCATTGATTTTTGCCATTGAAAAACATGTTTTTCATATACCAGAAATGTTTGAAGCTACTGACTGAATGAAAGGAGCTGGCATCTCACTCTTTGAATCTTCTTTATCATGCTAGGATTAGCAGGAAAAAGCAAAAAATTTCAGAATTGCACCTTGCAATGTGGAGATATTACTGTTTGTGCATTTACAATATTCATTGATTTTTGCCATTGAAAAACATGTTTTTCATATACCAGAAATGTTTGAAGCTACTGACTGAATGAAAGGAGCTGGCATCTCACTCTCTTTGAATCTTCTTTATCATGCTAGGATTAACAGGAAAAAGCAAAAAATTTCAGAATTGCACCTTGCAATGTGGAGATATTACTGTTTGTGCATTTACAATATTCATTGATTTTTGCCATTGAAAAACGTCCAGAAATGTTTGAAGCTACTGACTGAATGAAAGGAGCTGGCATCTCACTCTCTTTGAATCTTCTTTATCATGCTAGGATTAACAGGAAAAAGCAAAAAATTTCAGAATTGCACCTTGCAATGTGGAGATATTACTGTTTGTGCATTTACAATATTCATTGATTTTTGCCATTGAAAAACATGTTTTTCATATACCAGAAATGTTTGAAGCTACTGACTGAATGAAAGGAGCTGGCATGTCACTCTCTTTGAATCTTCTTTATCATGCTAGGATTAACAGGAAAAAGCAAAAAATTTCAGAATTGCACCTTGCAATGTGGAGATATTACTGTTTGTGCATTTACAATATTCATTGATTTTTGCCATTGAAAAACATGTTTTTCATATACCAGAAATGTTTGAAGCTACTGACTGAATGAAAGGAGCTGGCATCTCACTCTCTTTGAATCTTCTTTATCATGCTAGGATTAACAGGAAAAAGCAAAAAATTTCAGAATTGCACCTTGCAATGTGGAGATATTACTGTTTGTGCATTTACAATATTCATTGATTTTTGCCATTGAAAAACGTCCAGAAATGTTTGAAGCTACTGACTGAATGAAAGGAGCTGGCATCTCACTCTCTTTGAATCTTCTTTATCATGCTAGGATTAGCAGGAAAAAGCAAAAAATTTCAGAATTGCACCTTGCAATGTGGAGATATTACTGTTTGTGCATTTACAATATTCATTGATTTTTGCCATTGAAAAACATGTTTTTCATATACCAGAAATGTTTGAAGCTACTGACTGAATGAAAGGAGCTGGCATCTCACTCTCTTTGAATCTTCTTTATCATGCTAGGATTAGCAGGAAAAAGCAAAAAATTTCAGAATTGCACCTTGCAATGTGGAGATATTACTGTTTGTGCATTTACAATATTCATTGATTTTTGCCATTGAAAAACGTTTTTCATATACCAGAAATGTTTGAAGCTACTGACTGAATGAAAGGAGCTGGCATCTCACTCTCTTTGAATCTTCTTTATCATGCTAGGATTAACAGGAAAAAGCAAAAAATTTCAGAATTGCACCTTGCAATGTGGAGATATTACTGTTTGTGCATTTACAATATTCATTGATTTTTGCCATTGAAAAACATCCAGAAATGTTTGAAGCTACTGACTGAATGAAAGGAGCTGGCATCTCACTCTCTTTGAATCTTCTTTATCATGCTAGGATTAGCAGGAAAAAGCAAAAAATTTCAGAATTGCACCTTGCAATGTGGAGATATTACTGTTTGTGCATTTACAATATTCATTGATTTTTGCCATTGAAAAACATGTTTTTCATATACCAGAAATGTTTGAAGCTACTGACGGAATGAAAGGAGCTGGCATCTCACTCTCTTTGAATCTTCTTTATCATGCTAGGATTAGCAGGAAAAAGCAAAAAATTTCAGAATTGCACCTTGCAATGTGGAGATATTACTGTTTGTGCATTTACAATATTCATTGATTTTTGCCATTGAAAAACGTTTTTCATATACCAGAAATGTTTGAAGCTACTGACTGAATGAAAGGAGCTGGCATCTCACTCTCTTTGAATCTTCTTTATCATGCTAGGATTAACAGGAAAAAGCAAAAAATTTCAGAATTGCACCTTGCAATGTGGAGATATTACTGTTTGTGCATTTACAATATTCATTGATTTTTGCCATTGAAAAACGTCCAGAAATGTTTGAAGCTACTGACTGAATGAAAGGAGCTGGCATCTCACTCTCTTTGAATCTTCTTTATCATGCTAGGATTAACAGGAAAAAGCTAAAAATTTCAGAATTGCACCTTGCAATGTGGAGATATTACTGTTTGTGCATTTACAATATTCATTGATTTTTGCCATTGAAAAACATGTTTTTCATATACCAGAAATGTTTGAAGCTACTGACTGAATGAAAGGAGCTGGCATCTCACTCTCTTTGAATCTTCTTTATCATGCCAGGAAAAAGCAAAAAATTTCAGAATTGCACCTTGCAATGTGGAGATATTACTGTTTGTGCATTTACAATATTCATTGATTTTTGCCATTGAAAAACATGTGTTTTTCATATACCAGAAATGTTTGAAGCTACTGACTGAATGAAAGGAGCTGGCATCTCACTCTCTTTGAATCTTCTTTATCATGCTAGGATTAGCAGGAAAAAGCAAAAAATTTCAGAATTGCACCTTGCAATGTGGAGATATTACTGTTTGTGCATTTACAATATTCATTGATTTTTGCCATTGAAAAACATGTTTTTCATATACCAGAAATGTTTGAAGCTACTGACTGAATGAAAGGAGCTGGCATCTCACTCTCTTTGAATCTTCTTTTCATGCTAGGATTAACAGGAAAAAGCAAAAAATTTCAGAATTGCACCTTGCAATGTGGAGATATTACTGTTTGTGCATTTACAATATTCATTGATTTTTGCCATTGAAAAACGTCCAGAAATGTTTGAAGCTACTGACTGAATGAAAGGAGCTGGCATCTCACTCTCTTTGAATCTTCTTTATCATGCTAGGATTAGCAGGAAAAAGCAAAAAATTTCAGAATTGCACCTTGCAATGTGGAGATATTACTGTTTGTGCATTTACAATATTCATTGATTTTTGCCATTGAAAAACGTTTTTCATATACCAGAAATGTTTGAAGCTACTGACTGAATGAAAGGAGCTGGCATGTCACTCTCTTTGAATCTTCTTTATCATGCTAGGATTAACAGGAAAAAGCAAAAAATTTCAGAATTGCACCTTGCAATGTGGAGATATTACTGTTTGTGCATTTACAATATTCATTGATTTTTGCCATTGAAAAACATGTTTTTCATATACCAGAAATGTTTGAAGCTACTGACTGAATGAAAGGAGCTGGCATCTCACTCTCTTTGAATCTTCTTTATCATGCTAGGATTAACAGGAAAAAGCAAAAAATTTCAGAATTTCACCTTGCAATGTGGAGATATTACTGTTTGTGCATTTACAATATTCATTGATTTTTGCCATTGAAAAACATGTTTTTCATATACCAGAAATGTTTGAAGCTACTGACTGAATGAAAGGAGCTGGCATCTCACTCTCTTTGAATCTTCTTTATCATGCTAGGATTAACAGGAAAAAGCAAAAAATTTCAGAATTGCACCTTGCAATGTGGAGATATTACTGTTTGTGCATTTACAATATTCATTGATTTTTGCCATTGAAAAACGTCCAGAAATGTTTGAAGCTACTGACTGAATGAAAGGAGCTGGCATCTCACTCTCTTTGAATCTTCTTTATCATGCTAGGATTAGCAGGAAAAAGCAAAAAATTTCAGAATTGCACCTTGCAATGTGGAGATATTACTGTTTGTGCATTTACAATATTCATTGATTTTTGCCATTGAAAAACATGTTTTTCATATACCAGAAATGTTTGAAGCTACTGACTGAATGAAAGGAGCTGGCATCTCACTCTCTTTGAATCTTCTTTATCATGCTAGGATTAGCAGGAAAAAGCAAAAAATTTCAGAATTGCACCTTGCAATGTGGAGATATTACTGTTTGTGCATTTACAATATTCATTGATTTTGCCATTGAAAAACGTTTTTCATATACCAGAAATGTTTGAAGCTACTGACTGAATGAAAGGAGCTGGCATCTCACTCTCTTTGAATCTTCTTTATCATGCTAGGATTAACAGGAAAAAGCAAAAAATTTCAGAATTGCACCTTGCAATGTGGAGATATTACTGTTTGTGCATTTACAATATTCATTGATTTTTGCCATTGAAAAACGTCCAGAAATGTTTGAAGCTACTGACTGAATGAAAGGAGCTGGCATCTCACTCTCTTTGAATCTTCTTTATCATGCTAGGATTAACAGGAAAAAGCTAAAAATTTCAGAATTGCACCTTGCAATGTGGAGATATTACTGTTTGTGCATTTACAATATTCATTGATTTTTGCCATTGAAAAACATGTTTTTCATATACCAGAAATGTTTGAAGCTACTGACTGAATGAAAGGAGCTGGCATCTCACTCTCTTTGAATCTTCTTTATCATGCTAGGATTAGCAGGAAAAAGCAAAAAATTTCAGAATTGCACCTTGCAATGTGGAGATATTACTGTTTGTGCATTTACAATATTCATTGATATTTTTGCCATTGAAAAACATGTGTTTTCATATACCAGAAATGTTTGAAGCTACTGACTGAATGAAAGGAGCTGGCATCTCACTCTCTTTGAATCTTCTTTATCATGCTAGGATTAGCAGGAAAAAGCAAAAAATTTCAGAATTGCACCTTGCAATGTGGAGATATTACTGTTTGTGCATTTACAATATTCATTGATTTTTGCCATTGAAAAACATGTTTTTCATATACCAGAAATGTTTGAAGCTACTGACTGAATGAAAGGAGCTGGCATCTCACTCTCTTTGAATCTTCTTTATCATGCTAGGATTAGCAGGAAAAAGCAAAAAATTA